>NW_008354544.1:920042-937853 GCF_000622305.1 Nannospalax galili | reverse complement strand
TGCAGGCTAGGAGAGTTAGCCGGTGGTGCAGGTCCCGGGTCGCAGAGAGAGGTGAGGGCCGGGCCAGGACCAGAAGCGGTGCTCCTGGGGCCCAAGAAAGGCACTCAGTTGGTCTGGGTGAGAAGGATCAGGAAGCAGTATTGGTTCCCCAGGTGTCTGGGGCCCCAAGACTAGGAGTGGCGCAGGTCCCAAACTGGGAGTAGCGAACAGCGGGGGAGATGGAAGGGTGAATGTGGCTTGGGGATTCAAGGCATGGAGGGCTGCGCTATAGACTTACCCCAAGAGGCCTGAGGATGGTAGTGCAGGCTAGGAGAACAGGCTCATTTTTTGATAAAATTTCTCTTAGTCTCCATATCTGAATAATCATGGTATGAATGTCAGTCATCCAAGTCAAATGTTGTTTTGTGACATGACAGAAGTGGCTGGTATAGATTGTAATTCAAAGAACTGCACATGTTATCTTCTGTGAGACACCTGTCGCACTTGGACATGCAGCAAATGTACTTCATATTTCATACTTCATCCCATTTTGACACACAGACCATTAGGGAGACCTGTATTCAAGAGATGCTCTTTAATAACAATTGTTACTGCTTCATCAAAGATTTTGAGGTGAATCCACTTTCATTTCCCTTACATCCCATCCCTTCCCCTACCTTTAAAAAAACTGTGGGCCCATGACTTGATTTGCACTAAAATCCTGGCAAGTTTCATCACCATTGATCCTGCATCACCAATGCAAATGACAACATAATAAATAAGATTATTAACATCTTAGAATTTTTCTAAAAACATTTTGGCCTCCTCAGTCTTCCTGAAAGTGCCTTAGGAACCTTCTCTCTGCAGATGTGGTATGAAAATTTCCTCTTAAATGAAATATTCCCTCCAGGAGGGATGGGGAGGCTTATGAACCTCAGGAGGTAAACCAAAGATCACATGTCTGGGAGAAGGAAAACTTGGAAAATTCTTAAGGACCTCCCCCACAGCAGTATAGAAACACCTGCTAGTACCCCAGACTCTAAGCAGTGAAACTAGAGTGAAGGGATCCTCAGATTCAGAGCTGCCTGAAAGCTGTTCGGAGAGCTCTGGGTTGCAGCTTTTATGAATTGTCACCTGTGCTGCAGTGGGCTTCTCAGGGATGCAACTCCTCTTGAGTTGTCCCTGCTCCTTGTGAGAAACTTCTCACACTCCTTTTAGTAACCCTGATAATAACTCACTGATTCTCCAAGCTGGATATTGGTACAGTTGTTACTTTGGTCTGTTACAGGTTTTCCTTTTCGGGGTGAGTAGATTGTGTGTGTGTGTGTGTGTGTGTGTGTGTGTGTGTGTGTTCTGTCTCCCCAGGAAAAGTCTGTCACACAACACTAGGTCATACTTTAAGAATAATTCATAGTGTTACATCATGCTACTGAATGATGATCTTGGGTAAAAAAATGGTAAATGAGCAAACTGGGTCAGACCCAACTGCACTGTGCAGTGCTGATGTTGTCACTAGAGTACACCAATCACATGAGCTGTCAGACTAAGTCCATTTGCATCTTTGTCTCACATTGGGTTTTCAAATTCCACTGGTATTTGTACTTTAACCCAATGTTGTAATAAAGATTGCCAGATGCCCCCTAAGTCCACTGTCCATTTTCCTAGATAGCCTTTCTTACATTAGATCTGTCAGACTGTCAGACACGTGAGTGGAAGGCTATATGTCACTCCCAGGCTTTTCCTGCCACTGGCTAAGTGGGCATTGGGATGGAGAGAACCCAGGAGTGGACCTCCACCACCTTTGGAGGAGAGGTGGCTGCATTCTACATGCACCTGAACACTGGTCAGCAAGTAAGCAAGAGATAGATTTCTGTTGTTTTGACCCTCACAGATTCAGGTCTATTTATTACATCAATTAGCCTATCCCAATCCTGGCTTGAATAATAGCATTTTAATTGGAATTCACCGTGATTCGTCTTCCTCAATGAAATGTAAATTGAAGCTTTACTAAAGGCTAACATCATTCATGTCTTCTCCTCACAGAGAGATGCTGGAAAAGAACACCCTTCTCTAAATTTATTACAATTCTCCTTTATCCTCTCAACAAAAGATTGAGTTCCAAGTGGTTGGCTAATATAAGGAATAATGAGGAACAAATATTTGTCCCTTAAATATTTAGGGAGAGACTGCATTGCATTATTACTTTACATATGTTCCAGCTCTGAAATAACGAGCCTCAGATACCCATGGGTGTAGACAGAGAATTAGGCAGGAAATTGGAATGTATTCCACAAAAGACACAATGAGAAAAGTAATTGAAGATAAAGTACTATAAATAGATGACTCAGAAGCTTGAAGTGCTTTCAAATAATGGATATAGTTTTTCAAGGGGGGGAGTAATTGAGTTGATTCCAAATTTCAAACCTTTGAGGAATTGATTCTTTCCCTAATTACTGATCTTTCTCCTTGGTTTGTGAGTATGAAGCTAATTCTCCCTAGTGTCAGTTAAATACAGATACAATTACAAAAATAATGGATGTGACCCAGGGTATTATTAAACTTTTTTCTTCTCTCTTATTTGTATTCAATGCAGTTCAGCATTCAAAGCAAATACCTGGGCTATTTTCACAAACACTATTATATGTTATTATATCTCATGCTGCATGACTGATAGGATACCCTTCAAGGATGCTGCTTCCATTGATTCTGCAATGATCATTTCCCATCTCAACTATCAGCAGTGCTCAATTTTATCATCATTCTATCTTTTTTTTAATGCAACATGAGAATTAAATTATCACCAGGTTACCTAACAATATGTCTCATCAAGGAAAACAGGGGAGCCCTTCTTAGGTATTCAGGGCTTTGAGGGGCTTCATCTCATCATGTGATTCCCATTGGCTCTCTGTGACTGAGGAAAGGACCGTGATGAGTCGCACACTGATTTTAGAGCTTTCTTTTTCCCTCAGAAGTGACACTTGTCATTATCCATCACATTTTATTGTCTGAATCAAGTGGAAAGATTGTAGAAATCAGGGATTGTGGAAAGTAGAATCCTGAAAGGAGAAGTGGGCTGTTTATGAACGGCCAGATGGCATCCAACACAGGTAAGCAGACAGATACAGCGAGGAGAAGGGGTAGGCAATCCAGTTCTAGGAGATAAGAGACAGTGTCAAGTGTTTAATGCAGGTTTGCAGAGGGTCCTGAGAGATGCTGGCATGCATGGAGCCTCCAGTTAGGGCACTTACTACTATATCATGACTCTCAGTGAGCATTGCCTTAGCAACCTCAAACAAGCTTCCTTAGAAGCCCTGGCTCATACATTTCTCCCTCAGTGTCCTCCTCCTCCCTCACCTGTGCTTTTAGTGTTCATTTCCTCTGAAAGATTACAGTCTTTATGTGTCTCTCTTCTCCATGGCTATGTCTAGGATGTGTTTTTGAATGATATTATGGGTTGGCACACAAGTCATGTGAGAACTGTTTGTTGGATTGAAGCACTTACAGAAGCTGAATTTCACTTAGTAAGTTAAAGTTAGCTCAGGGTGGTAGGGAGGGAGAGCACTGTAAACTAAGGGGCATCATCTAGGAGGGCAGGCCTTTCTGATACAGAAACCCACAAATCCCATCATTCATTTCCTTTCTTGGAAAAGAGTTTTTGCTCATGTATAGCTTAATTGCCGTTTTAGGAGATGGTGAGGAAGTATATGATTTATAAAGCAGTCTGGGCTTCTAATCCTCTTACTCTCTTGTCTTGTGGCTTTGATGAGCTGAGACCACCAGCTGGGCCAGGCTTCTACACTGTGGATAAATGTCCACAAGGGGCAACAACCAGACCACCAACTTCATTTTCACATGTGATTTGAGCTCAAACCTTAACCTCTCTCCAGAGGAGTAGCTAATGCATTAGCACCTCAAATCATTCCACTGGCTCCCAGGGCACAGTGGTGTCTGTTGCTTCCTTGGTCTGAGTGCATCTTCCATTTGCTTCTGATAATCACATAGCCAGAAGTTATTTCAAGCAGGAGGTAGGGACTGAGGAAAAGGGGAGGCAGTGCATCTCTAGAAATGGAAATATTTTTGTTGGTTGCACCTTACATCCAGTCCTTCACAATCACATGACAACTTCATTTGGATTCCAGAGGTACTGGGGTCTTTCTCTGCTCCCAATATGTTTTGAAGAGCCCACAAAATTATTAGGCCTCTGCTACAGAGTAAACTTTTGAGTTTATAAGCAGCTTTCCTCCAGGGTGGGAGCTTCAGATCCTTAGTCAGTTCTCTTAAATTGAGGCTTAGTATTTGTGGGAAGAAGACTGTTTCATCAGGGATTGTTCTCTGATAACAGAATTGAACTGAGACCAGCCAGCCTGGTCTCTGCCCCATAAGCACCTGGCCTGGCTGACTCATAGAGATAGTTGATATCTCTAGCTCAAAGAAGCATCTGGACATGCTGCTATTTAATATGACATTAGGAAAGTTTATTATTATTATAAACTTATAGTAATTAAGTTAAATGATTCCCTGCATATACATTTTATTGCATTTACTTTGTCACAGTGAAGAAGCTGACTAATAACAGCTCTTGACTTTTACTCTGCCGACCTGGGATATGAACAGCTTATACCTGCACTAATTGTTCATGAGGTGCTTCAAATTTAATTAAAATGATTTAATTTTAACAGTTTACTTACTTCCTCACTTCAACTAATCATATTCAAATGTTCAAACATTCTCATCATTCCACAATATTCTTTTGATCAGCACAAGTTTAGACTATTGTTCTCCAAAGTAGAATGAAAATAACCTACAGGGTTTGTTAAGATGATCTGTGTAGAGAGAGAAGTAAACATTTGAACTTAAGATTATTCTATATAGTTCTAGAAGTAGATTTTGAGAAAGAGCTTAATAGTCAAGAGGTTTATTAGGGAGTGCTCTCAGGGTCCTTAGTTATTAAGGAAACAAAACTGGGGTGGAACTATAGGATTGGAGAGAGAGGGATATTTCAGACTATGGGTGGCAGACACCAACAAGGGGCTTTGAGTTTATAAAGTTTGACAGAATTCTAAGTTACTAGCAGGGAACTAGTTCTTCATAGGCTTGTGAGTGGCTAGTTGTTAGATGTCTGTCGACCGTCCCTGGAATTGGGTGTGATCAGGGCCAGGAAGCTGGGGGAATGTCTTTCAGTCCTGAAGTTATACTATACTGATTAGAACCCACAAATCCAAAGCTTGGCAATCAACTGGTATAGACTCTAAATTGAAACCTACACTTTTATGCCCTGTTCCATTCTGGTTTATGTAGTAAGTTGTCCATGGTTGCTGAGCTCAGCTACTCTGATTGACTGAAATTTGGCTACTTACTACAACAGTAGCTCACAGTCTATTTACATATCAGCTTAGGTTACAGATCATGACCAATGGAGAAACCATTAGTCCAAACTTCAGAGGCAGCTTTAGGTCAAACTTTATTTAGTTTAACAACAGTAACAGTGTCCAGGGCTGCAAGCACTGGAGTGAAAAGAAAGATAGTAAGGGAGGGAAAGGAACTCAGGGCCAGGGAATGGAAGGAATGTGATGTCATGGAGTGATAGCAGTCACTGCTTTTAGAACTTAAACCCATCATTTTCCTTGTGCATAAAATAATAAAAATTGTGAAAACCAAAACAACATTCCCCCAAACCCATAAACAACAAACAAGCAAAAGCCCAAACCATAATGCTGAAGACCTATTTCTTGGGTGCCCATTTTCCTGGGAAGAATAAAGAATCTAATGTTTTTGCAGCATTTATTTTAATTGTTTTGAGTCAGGATCTGCTCTCACTATGTGCCCCAGGTTGACCTTGAACTCACTATTTTGCCAAGTTGGCCTTGATCTTGAGATACTCTATCTCCAGTCTTCCTAATACTGGGACTATAGAAGTGCACGATCACACTAGGCTACTATTTGAGAAGATGGCAGCATTTTTATTTACCAAGCCTACTGTGTGATGGCCAATGGTTGTCAACATGACACACCTGGGAACAGGGAGCCTCTACTGAGGAGTTTCTTCCGTCAGGCTGGCATGTGGGCATGTCTAATCTAAATGTGAGTTGTAATCTCTTGGTATCTCTGGCTGGATTTTTTTTTTTTTTTTTTTTTTTTTTTTTTTTTTTTTTTTTTGGTAATAAGGGATTTTACTTTGTCTTTTATTTATTGTAGAGAAACATCACAAACCTTCTTTTCACCTGTCTTTTCTCCTGAAAAGACATTCATCTTTCCAAAAACTTGCTGTTTTCCCTAAAAACAGTGCCTTTCTTTCCCTCTCCCAGGTTCTAACCACTTCTTTAAAAATTTTTGGTGGTGCTATAGATAAAATCCAGGGCCTCATGCATGCTAAGCATGAGCTCTGCCACTGAGCTGCAACCCCAGTCCTAACCAGTCTTTTGAGATGTTCACCACAGATGTCAGTGAATGTATCAACTGCCTACATTAACAATCACTGTTTTCTCCTGTTTTCACTTCAATTTACAGGCCCAGGTAGAAAGCATAATGTAGAGGAAAACCTTTCCCTCCTCTATAGGAGCTGTTTGTTAGCACAGCAACAATTCTTACTGAATTTCTTTTTTTTTTTTTTAACTTAAGAAAACTTTGTTGAGAATTTCATACATGCATATAAGGTGTTTTGATCAAATCCACGCCCACTCCCTCCCCTCCAACACCTCTGGGACATTTCTTAATTGCTAATTGACAAAGGAGGTCTAGCCCACTGTGGGCAGCCAGGGGATGCAAACCAGCAAACAGTGCTCCTCCTAGGTCTCTGCTTCAGTTCCTGACCCCAGGTTCCTGCCTTCAGTTCCTGCCTTGGCTTCCATTGATGGTGAATTGTAATCTGTAAGCCAAATAAACCATTTCCTGTCCAAGTTGCTTTTGGTTAGTGTTTTATCACAGCAACAGAAAGTGACTAGAACAGTCACTGTCCAACTTTTGCTCAAGTTTTGGAAATTCAGGAGCCGTTTACATTCTCTCATCTGACAGAGGAAGCATATCTGTTAGAGACTTGCATGGACTTGTAAAGCCCTCAAGAGCTGGTCAGCAAAGCAGCT
The DNA here is from genome assembly GCF_000622305.1 of Nannospalax galili. NCBI lineage: Eukaryota > Metazoa > Chordata > Mammalia > Rodentia > Spalacidae > Nannospalax > Nannospalax galili. Next base: position 930,795 of record NW_008354544.1, on the reverse strand, counting down.
CTGAGCAGGGAGGCCTAAGCTCCTCACTTCAAAAGTCAACCAAAGTGCACACACGTAGGTGTCACTGTGGATATTTCCTTATTGCTGCTTTGGCTAATTTTAGAAAACCAGGCTGATTTCGGCCTTCAAATTCAGCTCTGATGTGCGTCTATAGACTCCACGGTTAACACTGAACATCACTTTAGACTCTCAGTCTAATTACAGAAATGTCACTGTAGTTATCCCGTTAGCACAACACTTTTAATCATTAGCAATTAGTAAATGTTTGACCTTTGGCGGGGGGGGGAGGGAGGAAAGCAGTGAAAGGCAAACAGCAATGTGAACCCACTTGTAGGTCCCTGTGATGATGGTTCTGGATCCTTACTACCTGGCTGCAAAGTTCAAATTCAACGTACCTTCTTTTCAAAGAAGTCAGAGTCACAATCCACAGTGCCAGGGAGGATCTGTGCAATTACACAGGCCACAAAATTGTTTGGTCTTTTCAATAAGCATGGCGGTGGGAACAGGATTCTAAACTAGAAGTCGGAAATTTGTTCTCTTGGGTCGAACGCCTGGGAAAACGCCAGAATCCTTGTATTAGTTACTTCTCCTGTTACTTTGACAAAATATCTGATGGAAAGAACATTTTTTACTCAGTTTCAGAGGGCTGTGGTGCATCATAAAAGGGGATGTGTGGTAGTGGGAGTCACTGAGTGCCATGATGGCTGTTCATATGGTGGCAGACAGAAGCAGAGGGAGCTAGACACCTAGGAGTGGGTGTGAACTCCAGCAACTCCCTCACCCCACACCAGTGACATACTTCTGCCAGGCAGGCCCTACCTCCTAAAGGCTCCGTAGCCTTCAAAATAGTACTGTAAATAGGACTGAGCACTTAAAACATGAGTCTCTGGGGGACCTTTCAGATTAAAACCCTAACAGTGCTTTTCACTACTCTTGCATAAGTGCGTAAAGAAAACTTTTGTGACTACCATTTTTCAAGTTTTCTATTTAACACAAGATTCTCACTGTAGTTTTCTCCATATTATGCTTGTATTGATCATATAATTTCTTAAAAACAAATCCAAATAAACTGCCCGCATTCTCTAGTTTAATTCTTCCTAAATTCCTTGATTTACTTCAGGAAGTTCAGATGGAAGGAATCCCACGGCTGTAGTTCACGATGATTACCTGGACAGGCTAGGCCTAGATGACAAGCAGAGCTGCCTTTCAAGATGAGCAATCCCCTTCTCCCAGGACATTGTTTGAACTGGGCCCTTTTTGTTTGGTTGTGTTCCGTTACGAGAGCACTGGTACTTAGAAATTGGTAGATGAGGCCAGTGCTCAGTTATACCTCATAAACAGAGACAGACCCGTGCATACCTTTCCAAATAAATCACTAAATACAGCCTTTGTACTTTGTATGGGATCGGGAGGAGCCTGGGGTTTGCAACCATAAGGTTTGGCAAAAAATATCTTTGTCGATAGGCTTTCAGCAAATTGGCTACTTGACAGAGAATAAAGAGGAGACAGAATTTCAGAAGCTCCGTAAAAACAGGTAAGTGTATGGAAAGATGTTTCCTCCTATTTTATGAAGTTCATTAATCCATCCAAGCAATATTCACTCAGCCCTTGTCAGATAACATCATAAATATATCATGCTGGGACTATCATTATGCTGAATAGTAGCCCATTCACAACTCGGCTATTCACATTTGAGCCCCATTCTCTTCAGGGCCGTACTTCCCTTCTTAATCCAGCCCTCTTGCCTCAATCTGTCCGTGTCCTGTGTCTCGGCCAGCGCTGTCTCTATCGCCTTGCTCATGGGTGAGTTCCCCTCCAGTCGCACGGCTCTTCTGAAGCGGACTCTGATGTTAGCTTGCTGCGCCTTGTCAGTTCAGATCAATTCAAGGCGGCTCTGGCCTACCCAGTGGGGAAGTCTTGACAGCTGCGAAAGGCACCAGAGTGGGAACCAGTCAATTAGCAGTGATGACTACCAGGTCGGGAGTTTTTGTTTAATGCTTAGTTAATTTCACAGCAATTGAATTTAGATTTGGCTTACAAAGGCTCATCTAAAGCCCCAGCACGCTCTGGCAGAATGAACAAAGCTATCGTTATAAGAGTAGCCTGGCTTCCTCCCATTAGGCCTCTGGACAGCTGGAGGCCTGCAGTGACCCACTGGGGGCCTTCAGGTGCAGGTCAGGCACCAAGAGCTCCCTCCCTGTCAGCAGGGGTAGGTGCCCAGGAGAAACCAGCCTGTCTTGAATGATTTCTCTATGCTGGTCGGGCCAGGGGCCCCACAACACAGCTCTTCTTCTCACACCCTACTCATGAAGCAGGTGCTAGTGCTTTTATTGGTTAGGTGAGGAAGGAGAAGGTCAGATAAGGTGAAGAATTCAATCTATATGATACGGTGAGAAGTAGGTGCAGGATTTGAACTTGGGGACTGTTGAATGTAAACCCTAAACTCCAGTGCTTTTATCAGCAGTAGTTGTGTTTTTTGGCTATTTTGGTTGGTATTTTCATACACATATTCATTATATTTTATTCTTATCTCACCTAGTGCTCTCTCCCTCCCCTTTTCCTCTTGTTCCCCCAGACAGTTCTCCCTTCTGCTTTCATGACGTAGCCCATTGCCCTGTCTCTTCCTGAAAAACATTTTATCTATTATTTTTATTTTATGCATATGAGTGCATTGCCTGCATGTGTGTTAAGTGCACCCATGTCATGCAATGCTCACAGAGGTCAGAAGAGGGCATAAGAGCCCCTGGAACTGGAGTTATGAATAGTTGTTAGCCACCATGTGGGTGCTGGGAATTGAACCCAGGTGCTCTATAAGAGCAGCCAGTGCTCTTAACCGCTGGGTCATCTCTCCAGTTGCCCCATTACCCTATCTTATGCTCCCCTCTCACTTAGGACATTGTCTCCCCTCTCACAGTCATGTTTATACTTTCATGTCTGCACATACGCACACGCACATAGGAACCGAAATCTAGATTCTGTTTGTAAGAGAAAATGTAATTCTCCTCCCTTTTCCTGAGTCTGATTTATTTCACTTTAACATAATGATCTCTAGTTCCACCCCTTTTTCCTAAAAAAGACATATTTTCATTCTTCTTTACAGCTGGATAAAATTGTGTTGTGCGTATGTACCACATCCTTTATCTATCCATCTGTTGGTGGATAGCATGCTGGTTCCCTATCTTGACCATTATGAATAGTGGAATAATAAACATGGAGGTACAAACATCTTTGTGGTACTTTGATTTAGATTCCTTTGGGTATATACCCAGGAGTGGTATAGTTGGGTCATATGAGTCATATGATTGTGCATAAGAGTTTCTCTTTGGTTCCCATCTTTACCAGATTTGTTGTAGATTTTCTTGATAGTATGTATTATGAATGGGGTGAGATGGAATCTCTAAACAGTTTTTTTAAAAAATATACTTTTGGAACACCTGACTTGCTCAGATGGTAGAGCATGAGACCTTTAAATAATATTTGTATTGACCTTTTAAGAGTGCCATACAATATATTTTGACCATTTTCAAACTCCCCATCTCCTCTCAGACCCTTCCCAAACCTCCCTGTTTCTTGTTCTCTCTCTCTCTCTTTTCTCTCTCTCTCTCTGTCTCTCTCTCTCTCTCTTATAAAGGCTATTGAGTCCAAATTGTGTTCCCCAAATACTTTTGGGTATAGGCCCATCCCCTGGAGTATGGCTAATTCAGTGTCACACCCTTAAAGAAAACTGACTCTCCCTCTCCCAGCAGCTGTCAGTTGTCAGAAGGTCATCAACTAGGGCGGGGGCTTCATGCTCCCCCCCCATGCCAGGGTTTTGTCTGACTTGGGCTTGTACAAGTCTTGTGTATATGTCGCAAGTGCTGTGGGTTCATATGTGCACCTGCTCTGTTGTGTCAAAACAGTTTAAATTTACATTTCTGTGATGACTAAAGATGTTGAATACTTTTTAAAGTATTTGTGGGCATTTGTATTTGTTCTTTTGAGAATTGTTTATTTGGATGTTGTGTGTGCGTGCGTGTATACATGTGTGTTTGCGTGTGTGTGTGTTGAAGTTCTTTACAGATCTTAGACATTAATCTCCCATTGGCTCTTCGGTTGGCAAAGATTTTCTCTCATTGTCTATGCTGTCTCTTTATTCTACTGATTGTTTCTTTGCTGTAGAGAAACTTCTTAATTTATACAATTTCATTTGTCAGTTCTTGGGATTATTTCTTGTGTTACTAGAATCCTTTTCAAAAAGTCTTTCCTGTGCTTCTATTCTGAAGTATTTTGCCTGTTTTCTTTGTTTCTTTCTTCAGGGTTTTAATGTTTTCTGATGACTTTATTCTTTGGTTATACTTTTCTTTTGGGTGTTTAAGATCATACAGTTGGCTCAAATAAATCAATTTATTTTTACACTTAAGGTCATTTGAGGATCTATTCCTCAGAGGTCACATGGGCTTGGGAGGCGCTCCTAGCTCCTTTCTTTTACCAGTTCTGTCTATGTGAAGATAAGTCAAAGGTCCTGCTCGATCATGTCTGGCTTCGCTCAGAAGCATGAATAAGATGTTTTCTCTGAGTTGACCCTCCTCTTTTTAGACTGGACAGTGGTTCAAATCCATTTCATGGGGTCTCCATGTCCTCCCTGAACAAGAGGAGAGGTGACTCACCACAGTTACAGGACATTTTGAGAGATGTTCCATTGTCCTCTGGAACTTAGTCAACCTTGGAGGGCAAGGGGCAAAAACTGTCCTTTAAGTCCCTCTGACCACATTAGTATAGGTCTCAACTAGAGCTGTTAAACATCCGATAAGATTAGTTCCACTAGTCTGGTTCTTTTTTTTTTTTTTTTTTTGGTTGGTAGAAGCTAAGACTTTTTTAATTCCAAAAGATTTTATCTGTTAGTCACAAGATGTTAGGTCGTACACAGAGCTGGACAAAGAATGGCTATTTTAGGGAGCTAAATATGGCCCAAACTAGTGATTAGCCTCTGGACCTGAGGCATTCCAAACTTCCCACAATTACTGAGTTCTAATCAGTTGATCTTTTTTGTAGAAGTTTCAATTTAGATGTATTTTTTTCTGAGAATTTTTTAAAATTTTTATTTACTTTTAATTACCATGTGCTATGTAGATGAGACTTGGGTAAAAACCAAATATTCTCAGATAAACCTTGACTAGATATATATTTTGTTCCTTAAACTAGTTGACTAAACTATAGCCATAGAAAATTTAAGATTATGTGTATATTATTTTTGTCTCATTACACAGACCTTCATCACTTGCTTAGGCGTTCTCATTTATTCTATTTTGGAAAATATCTCCAATCCCATATCTTTTAACATCTTTTACATTCTCATTTTCTGTTTTAAAAATAATTATGAGACATAATAGTACTAACAAATAAATTTTCCATCTTTTGTGAGACTTCTTTTCCTGGGGATGCTAAGCAATGCTTATTCCCTTTTAAGGTTCTAGTGTCAAGCCAATGTTTGATTAAAGTTTTCTTGGGGAACCAATGAATTTATTGAGCTTAATTACTGAGATAACTGAGGGGTTACTGAGGTGTATGTATGACCTGAGGGTATGCACACTGGAAAGCCTTTACCCAGCATGGGTCATGCCTTCTCTTCCTAGCCTTCCCCAGATTGTATACTTTAGCCCTCCCCAAATCCAGGAGGCCATGTGTGATTAGGGCCAAATTACATACAGTTGGCTGGGAAGAGTGGTTAGATACTCCAGTGAAGGTCCAACGATTCTGCTTGGCCCTCCTTTAATGAATGAGCACAACCGTCAACAAGCCCAGTTGTGACGATGTTTAGTGATCAGGCTCAGCTGAATTCATGATGATGGTGGTTGTTTCGTGGAGAAGGAACTGCTGTATAGCCTCATCTTATGAAAAGGACACAGAATTTAAAAGGATTTGGTGCTAAGATCCACATATGAGGGAGAACATATGTCATTGGATTTTCTGAGTCTGTGTTACTTCACTAAGTATAACAGTTTCTAGATCCATCCATTTACCTGTAAATTTCATTATTTCATCTTTCTTTACTGCTGAGTAGAACTTCATTGTGTAAATATACCACATTTTTGTTAACTACTCGTAAGTTGGGGGGCCTAAATAGGTTGCTTCCATCTCTTATCTGTTGTGAAAAGAGCAGCAACAAACATGTTTGCACAAGTGTCTACAATAGAATGAGTCCTCTGGGCATATGCCAAGGAGTGGTATAACCAGGTCATATGGTAGGTTCATTTTTAATATTTTAAGAGTTCTCCACACTGTTTTCCATAGAGGCTGCATGAGTTTGCAATCCCACCAGCGGTGAATGAGTGTTCCCCTTTCTCCACATCCTTGCCAGCATTTGGTATCATTTGTTCTCTTGATCCTAGCCAGTCTGATTGGGGTAAGGTGACACCTTAGGGTGGTTACTAAGGATGTTAAGCACTTTTTGAGATGTTTCTTAGCCATCTTTAGTTCTTCCTTTGAGAACTCTGTTTAGATCTTTAGCCCATCTTTTAATTGGATTATTTGGTTTCTTGATTCTTTGTTTTTTGAGTTCTTTATATATTCTGGATATTAAACCGCTGTCAGATGTATCACTGGTAAAGATTTTTTCCCATTCTATGGGTTTTCTCTTCACTTTTTTGATTGTTTCTTTTGCTGCACAGAAGCTTCTTAGTTTAATGAGGTCCTACTTGTTGATTGCTGACCTTAATTCCTGAACAACTTCTGTCTGATTTAGAAAATCCTTTCCTACACCTATATCTTGTAAGTTACTGCCAATATTTTCTTCTAATACTTTCAGGCATTCCAGTTCCACATTATGGTCTTTGATCCATTTGGAGTTGATTTTTGTGCAAGGTGAAAGATAAGGATCTACTTTCATTCTTCTACAGGTAGAGATCCAGTTTTGCCAGCACCATTTGTTGAAGATGCTGTCTCTCCTCCATTGTGTGTTCTTGGCACCTTTATCAAATATCAGGTGGCTGAAATTGCATGTACTTGGGTTTGGATCTTCAATGATGTTCCATTGATCTATGTGTCTAGTTTTGTGCCAGTACCATGCTGTATTTATGAATATGCCTCTGAAGTATACTTTGAGATCTGGTATAGTAATCCCCCTAGCTTGCTCTTTGTGCTCAGGGTTCCTTTGGCTATCTGGGTCTTTTGTGCTTCCATATGAATTTAAAAATGTTTTTTTCTTATTCTGTGAAGTATGTCATGGGGATTTTGATTGGGATTTCATTGAATCTATATATTACTTTTGGTAGGATGGTCATTTTCACAATATTAATTCTTCCAATCCATGAACATGGGAGGCCCTTCCATTTCCTGGTGTCTTCCTCAATTGTGGAGAGCCACAGCCTCCGCCGCCATTACAAGATGGTGCTGGTATCCGGACCTTCTTAATAGTAAACATCCTGCTGCACCCATAAGGGGCGTGCACAAGAGCCTGCTCTCCCTCGCCTCCTCCCGTGGCGTGATCTCCAGCAACCAATCCGCTTCTTATACGTCATAAATGGGACCTTTAGGGCATATATAAGCAACAGCTCTCCCACTTCTCGGCGTCTTCGGTCTTCATCCTTAGTATGCTATGTAAGAGGCTTATGAAATAAACTGCTGCAGAAGGATCCTGACTTGTCCTCCCGCGTCGTTCTTGCCGGCGAGACGGAAAGCGGTTGGGGACAGCTGGTGCTGAAACCCGGGAATCAACATCGCTGGCGCCGCCCGAAGACCCCTCCAATACAGGAGGAGGATTCAGAACTGCAGGTAGGTTCGGAGAGGTATGGATGTTATGGAGGTTGCTGGAATTCTAGAGGATCTCCAGGACAGCCTATCAGAAACCGAACGAAGTGAAAGGATGGGAGCACGTGCAAAAGAAAATAGGGCCCAAAGTGAAAATGGACCTCCCGGTAAGCCAGAGGAAGGCAGGGGAGAGAGCACTGTCGAAAAGGACGGAGCAAGAAACCAAGTAACAGGTTTTAGACAGGGAAGAAACTTACCAAAGGGGTATTTATACCCCACAAGGGAACTTGCTGCTCTGCAGTTAGAAGAGAGCAGTTTAAGCTTTGTTGTATATAGCTTTAATTATGTTGAGGTATGTTCCCTCCAGTTCAATTCCCTCTAGGACTTTGAACATAAATTCATGCTGAATTTTGTCAAAAGCCTTTTCTGCATAAGTTGAGATGACAATGTTGTTTTTGTCTTTGGAGTCCATTTATATGATTAGTGATGTGTATTGACTTGCATATATTGAACCAGCCCTGCATCTCTGAGATAAAGCCTACTTGATCATGGTGGATGATCTTTTTGATGTGTGTCTGTATGCGGTTTGCAAGTATTTTGTTGAGAATTTTTGCATCTATGTTCATTAAGGATATGGGTCTATAGTTTTCTTTTTTGGTTGTGTCTTTACCCAGTTTGGGTATTAGAGTGATATTGCCTTCATAAAATGAATTTGGCAGTTCTCCATCTGTTTCTATCATTTTGAATAATTTAAGCATTATTGGTTGGAGGTCTTCTTTAAATGTGTAGTAGAATTCTGCTGTAAATCCATCTGGGCATGGGCTTTTTTAGTTGGGAGGCTTTGTATTACTCTTTCAGTTTCTTTATATGTTATGGGTATTTAAATTGTTAATCTCTTCTTGGTTTTACTTTGGTGGTTCCGATGATTTCAGAAATCTGTCCATTTCTTCTAGGTTTTCAAATTTAGTAGTATATACGTTTTAAAAATATTCCCTTATTTATATCTGGATCTTTTGGGTATCTTTTTTGATGTTTCCCCTTTCATCTCTGATTTTGTTGATTTGGATTTGCTCTTTCTTTCTTTTGGTCAACTCGGCTAGGGGTCTATCTATCTTATTTAGGTTTTCAAAGAACCAGCTCTTAGATTCTTTGATTCTTTCAATTGTTTTCTTTATTTCTATATCTTCTGCTCTGATTTTTGTTATTTCTTCTCTTTTGCTGGGTTTGGGTTCCATTTGTTCTTGCCTTTTCAAAGTCTTGAGTTGCAGTAGCAGGTCATTTATTTGGACTCTTTCTAATTTTTTAATGTAGGCACTTAGAGCTATAAACTTCCCTCTTAGGACTGCTTTTAATGTGTCCCAGAGGTCGTATTGTGTTGTATTTTCCTTTTTGTTGAATTCCAGGAATTCTTTTATTTCTTTCTTAATTTCTCCTTTGACCCACTCTATTGTTCAATCGCCATGAGTTTGTGTAGTGACTAGAGCTATGTCCATTGTTGATTTTGACTTTCATTGCATTGTGTCCGATAGAATGCATGGAATTATTTCAAAGTTTTTGTATTTGTTGAAGTTTGTTTTGTGGGCCAGAATGTGGTCAATTTTTGAAAAAGTTCCCTTGGGTGCTGAATAGAAAGTGTATTCTTAGTGCTTGCGTGGAATATTCAGTAGATGTCTGTTAGGTCCATTTGATGTATGGTATCATTTAATTCAGATGTCTCTCTGTTAATTCTCTGCCCTGTTGACCTATCTAATGGAGACAGTGGGGTATTGAAGTCCCCTACTATTAATGAGTTGGGGTTAATCTGTGTCTTAAAGTCCTGGAGTACTGTTTTTATGAATTTTGGTGCATATATGTTAAGGATTGTAATATCTTCTTGGTTAATTGTTCCTTTGATCAGAATGAAGTGACCCTCCTTATTTCTTCTGATTAGTTTTACTTTGAAGTCTATTTTGTCAGATATTAGAATTGCAATCCCTGCTTGTTCCTTAGTGCCATTTGCTTGGAATGTTCTTTTCCATCCTTTTACTTTAAGGTAGAGCCTGTCCTTGAAGATGAGATGAGTGTCTTGCAGACAGCAAAGGGATGGATTTTGCTTCTTAGTCCATTCACTTAGCCTCTGTCTTTTGAGTTGTCTTGTATTAGTCAGGGTTCTCCAAAGAAACAGAATCGGTAGAATGAATATATATGTATAGAGATTTATCAGCGTAGCTCACAGGATAGAGTCCAAGTAGTCCAACAATGGCTGCACCACATTGGAGAGGCTGAGAATCTGTAGTTGCTCAGTCCACAAGGCTGGATGTCTCAGCAGTCCCGATCTGGCACTGAAGTTCTGATGAATTCCAAAAGATCAGCTAGTCTTGAGTCTACAGCAGCAAGATGAAGTCACCAGAGAGAGAGAAGGCAAGCAGCAAAAAGCAAGGCATTCTCCTCTGCCATGGCCTTCTATATGGGCTGCCATCAGAAGGTAACGCCCACATTTAGGTGTGTCTTCCAGCTTCAGATGATCCAATTAAGAAGATCTTGCTCATTTCAGTTAATTCCAGATCCAATCACCTTAACACCCAGGATTAGCCATCACAATTCCACCCCTTGTGAACTTGACACCCAATAATATCTCACTTTTTCATGCTCAATTTTCAAATGAAAACAGTGTTGAGGTCATAATTTCACCTAACATGATATAACTATCCCATCATATAATGACCTATGCATTATGCATCTTAGAGTATTCGAGGAATGCTTAGTCCTTTAGTGTCTCATAACCCAGTATAATCATGTAGGTTCACAACCATTTAACACTTATCACAATTACACATTCAAAAAAAAAAGAATAACACAAGTATCTGCTTAATAAATGTGTATACACGCACAAACTATTCTTAATCAAATAGGACAAAAATGCTCATGTCAATTACAATCCATGTTTCTGCAACTGGTCATGTGGCCTAAGTTGGTATTTGTAACTACCTTCCTCTACCACCCATTCTGTATTTCCTCCATCATCAGAAAGCACCTCTGTAGGTCTTGG
>NW_008354544.1:893857-919615 GCF_000622305.1 Nannospalax galili | reverse complement strand
CACTTCCACCCCTTGATTCCTGGACCTGTGAATACTGGCTATAGGAGAAACTGTACCACATATTGGACACTGATTCAAAGCATACACTGTCTTCTGGAGGACCCTGCCCCAGCCCTCTAGGCTATTGCCACCTAATTGGCACTGTAACTGTGTCTTTAAGAGACCATTCTGTCGTTCTATCAAGCCAGCTGCTTCGGGATGGTGGGGAACATGGTAAGACCAGTGGATTCCATGACCATGGGCCCACTTTCACACTTTTTCGGTTGTGAAGTGAGTTCCCTCGTCAGAAGCGATGCTGTGCAGAACACCATGATGATGGATAAGGCATTCTGTAAATTTTGGCAGAAGCATTACATGCAGGAAAGGTAAATCCATAACCAGAATAAGTGTCGATTCCTGTAAGGACAAAACACTATCCTCTCCAAGATGGAAGTGGTCCAGTATAGTCAACCTGCCACCAGGTTGCAGGCTGGTTGACATGGTGAACAGTGCCATACGGGGGCTCAATGTTGGTCTCTGCTGTTGGCAGATCTGGCACTCAGCAGCAGCTATAGCTAGGTCAGCTTTCGTGAGTGGGAGTTCACGCTGTCGAGCCCATGCATAAGCTCCATCTCTGCCACAATGGTCACTTTGTTCTTGGGCCCATTGAGCAATGACAGGGATAGCTGAAGAAAGAGGCTGACAGTCCACAGCGTGGGTCATCCGATCTACTTGATTATTGAACTCATCTGCTGAAGCCACTTTTTGATGAGCATTTACATGAGACACAACTATGTTCACATCATTTGCCCATTTGGAGAGATCTATCCACATACTTCTTCCCCAAATGTCTTTCTCACCAATTTTCCAACCATGCTCCTTCCAAGTCCCTGACCATCCAGCCAAACCATGGGCTACAGCCCATGAATCAGTATATAATCGCACTTCTGGCCATTTCTCCTTCCAAACAAAATGCACGACCATGTGCACTGCCTGAAGTTCTGCCCACTGTGAAGACTTTCCTTCCCCAGTGTCCTTCAGGGTTGTTCCAGAAATTGGCTGTAGTGCTGCAGCTGTCCACTTCTGAGTGGTGCCTGCATAGCATGCAGAACCATCTGTAAACCAAGCCCTAGTCTTCTCTTCCTCAGTCAACCGATCATAGGGCACACCCCATGAAGCCATAGGTGCATGCTTGAGAACAGGAGGCATTGTAACAGGAGTAGGAACCATAGGCATTTGGACAACTTCTTCATGTTACTTCCTTGTGCACGCCAGGCCTGCTCGGGCCTGATCACGTATATACCACTCCCATTTGATAATGGATTGTTGCTGTGCACATCCTACTTTATGGCTTGGGGCGAGGGGGGGGTGTCAGATAGCACCCAGCTCATCATGGGCAGCTCCAGTCACATGGTCCCCTAAGGCCAAATAGCAGGCTAAGAGCTGTCTCCCAAAGAAAGAATAGTTGTATACAGATGAAGGCAAAGCCTTACTCCCAAATCCCAATGGCCTCCACTGTGATTCCCCTATGGGGGCTTGCCAGAGACCCCAAACAGCATCTTTATCTGCCACTGATAACCTCAAGCACCATTGGGTCTGCTGGATCATATGGCCCAAGGGGCAGAGCAGCTTGTACAGCAGCCTGGACCTGTTGACTCAGAAGCTCCCTTCTGAGTCACTTGATATATGGGTCCTAGTAACACACCCAGATGAGGAATGTGCTGCCTCCAGAATCCAAATAGCCCCATTAAGGGTGGAGGGAGGGGCCAAGTGCAACAACTTATTTCTTGGTGGAGGGGGGGGCCAAGCTCAACAACTTATTCTTCACCTTAGAAGGACTGTCTCTGCATGCTCCACACCACTGAACTCCTAGAAATTTCACTGAGGTAGAAGGCCCTTGAATTTTGGTTGGATTTATTTCCCATCCTCTCATGCGCGTATGTTTAACCAAGTCCAGACTGTCTGCTACCTCCTGCTCACTGGATCTAATCAGCATAACATCATCAATATAGTGGACCAGTGTGATATTTTGTGGATGAGTCAGGCAATCAAGATCCCTCCAAACCAAGTTATGGCACAATGCTGGGGGGTTAATATACCCTTGAGGCAGAACAGTAAAGGTGTACTGTTGGCCTTGCCAGCTGAAAGCAGATTGCTTCTAGTAGTTCTTATGAACTGGTATCAAGAAGAAAGCATTTGCCAAATCAATAGCTGCATACCAGGTACCAGGAGATGTATTTATCTGCTCAAGTAAGGAAACCACATTTGGTACAGCAGCTGCAATTGGGGTCACTACTTGATTAAATTTTTGATAGTCAACTGTCATTCTCCATGACCCATCTGTCTTCTGCACAGGCCAAATAGGAGAATTAAAGGGAGATGTGGTGGGAATCACCACCCCTGCATCTTCCAAATACTTGATGGTAGCACTAATTTCTGCAGTCCCTCCAGGGATGCGATACTGTTTTTGGTTCACTATTTTCCTTGGCAGAGGCAATTCCAGTGGTTTCCATTTGGCCTTTCCAACCATAATAGCCCTCAGTCCACAGGTCAGGGAACCAATGTGGGGATTCTGCCAATTCCTAAGTATATCTATCCCAATTATACATTCTGGTACTGGGAAATAACCACAGGATGAGTTCGGGGACCCACTGGACCCACTATCTGTTGGACTTCAACCAAAACTCAACCATTTATCACCTGAACTCCATAAGCCCCTACTTTAACTGGAGGGCCACAGTGCTTTTCAGGATCTCCTGGAATCAGTGTCAACTCAGAACCAGTATCCAATAGGCTGTGGAAAGTCTGATTAGTTCCTTTCCCCCAATGTACAGTTACTCTAGTAAAAGCCTGCAGGTTTTTCTGAGGAAGGATGGGGGAAAGGCGAACAGCATAACTCTTTGGTACTGTGACAAGGTCCTTCCTCAAGGGCACCAGGCCTTCCCTTCATTCAAGGGGTTCTGGGTCTGTAAACTGTCTCAAGTCTGGAAATTGGTTGACTGAGCGAGATTCTCTGTTGCTACAATCCAATGGTGACTTCCTGTCATTTGTCCTAGAGCTTTTCTGCTTATACAGATCAAATAAAAACTTAATAGGCTTCTTATGTATGTGATCTCTGGAAACACCATGATTGATTAGCCAGTATCACAGGTCCATTAGAGTCATGCCATTGTAGGTATTGTTTTGCCTTTGCCGCCCATTACAATAAGTATGCTCACCTTGTCTTTGGTAATTCAATGCTGCCACCTGACCTGTACTCCGAGGTCCTGTTACACCTATTATATTTACATTTAATTTATGCAATTGAGCAGCAGCATCTCCAACTGTAAGATTCGGCATAAGGAAAAGAGCAAAAACAAAGCTCTTCAAACATTCTGGTGTCTCTCAGTACTTTCCATCTTATAAAATCAGTAAAAGGCATGTCCTCTAGGCCCTCCCATTGTGGAGGATTTGGTGTTGCACTGCTAATCCACTCGACCATGCCAATTTGCCTGAGCCTTACAAGCCCTTCATCAACACTAAGCCAGGGGCTATCAGATATCTCCAGCTCCCTGTCAGTAGGCCATCTTTTGAACTGTCAGTAGGCCATCTTTTGATAAATACCTCAGCCAACCAATCGAATAAACACCCTTTTTTAACTGCACACACTTTTAACACCTTTTTTTAACTGCACGAGCTTCCATATTAAACCTAGAATGTCCAGTCAGGGGGCCCATGTCAGTAGACTCTGCCTGATCCAATTTTATGTTCTTTCCACCATTATCCCATACCCTTAAAATCCATTCCCAGGCATATTCATTAGACTTCTGCTTGAATGAATGAGAAAATTCACTAAATTCTTTAGTGCTATAGCACACCTTCTCATGGACCACACTTTCTATCTCTCCTCTAGGGGCCTGCTTAGCTTTGAGTCTGGTTATAGGTCTAGAGGCAAAAATAACTGGGCCTTGAGGGACATCAGCTTTGTCTTGCTGAATGGGATTGATTTCCTCAATAGGATCATTTTCCTCAGGCAAGGATGGAGAGGGTGGGTCTGCTGAAGGTGGGGAGATTAATTCATAAGGTGAATCAAACTCCTCAGAGTCTGAGGATTCTAAATCCTCAGCCTCCTCAGGGTTCTCCCACACATCTCCATCCCACGTGTCAGGATTCCAATCTTTCCCTACCAATGCCCTCACTTTTACTGTTGACACCCTTTGAGGCTAGGAATTAAATATATGTTTTAGGTCAGCCAAATGTATAATAAGGGCTCCAGCTTGATTTTCTGCAGCTTTAGCTCTCTGGCTGCTGGAGAAAAGCTCCTCTTCCAGGGCACACTTGGAAACTTAAACTGTTGATTCGAATCTGGAGCTGTCAATTTTGTCATTAAGCTCATTGTTTATCTTCATCACTTTATCCAGAGATGCTAGAAGTAACCAGCCAGCATCACCATTTTTTTTCCACAAATTGTCAAATGTTTTATGTATAGAGTCACTGAATTTCTTGCTCTTCACAAGAGGTGAGTTAGAAGATTCAAATGCGTCTATCTCCATTATTGTTTCAAATAGTCTACACCATGGATTTTCAGTGCTCTCCATGCTATCTGAAGACTCTGACTTGGAGAGCCTGCTCCAAATACCAACAAGCCCATTAAAGAAATTCATCCTTTCAATCTGTTTCTCTAGAATCACTCCTGGTACCACAATCTGTATTAGTCAGTGTTCTCCAAAGAAACAGAACTGGTAGAATGAATATATATGTAGAAATTTATCAGCTTAGCTCACAGGATAGAGTCCGAGTAGTGCAATAATGGCTGCACCATGCTGGAGAGGCTGAGAATCCATAGTTGCTCAGTCCATGAGGCTGGGTGTCTCAGTAGTCCCAATCTGGCACTGAAGGTCTGTGGAATTCCAAAAGACCAGCTAGTCTTCAGTCTACAGCAGCAAGGTGAACTCACTAGTGAGAGAGAAGACGAGCAGCAAGAAGCCAGGCATTCTCCTCTGCTTTGGCCTTTTATACCGGCTGTCATCAGAAGGTAACACCCACATTTAGAGTGTGTCTTCCAGCTTCAGATGATCCAGTCAAGAAGATCTCTCTCTTTTCAGTTAATCCCAGATCCAGTCAAGTTGACACCCAGGATTAGCCATCACAAGTCCATTGATATATATTTAAGGTTATTATTGAAAGACATACATTGGTGGCCATCATTTTGATTGCTGTTTCTCTTCTTTAATTTTGTGTTTCCTTGATTATATTTTTATTTATTTTCTTTCATTGCCCCTGGGGTATAGTTGTTTCTGTCTCTGCTCTCTGTATTGCTTCAGGTAGTCTTTGAAGGGCTGGTTTTATGGACATGTATTCCTTCAGGCTCTTCATGTCATGGAAAATTTTTCTTTCCCCCTCAACTATAATAGACATTTTTTCTGGGTAAAGCATTCTGGGCTGGCATCTATTGTCATGTCGAACTGGAAATACCTTGGTCTAGTGTCTTCTGGCTTTTATTGTTTGCATTGATAAGTCATCTGTAATTCTGATGGGCTTTCCTTTTGTATGTGACTTGTTTTTCTTTGGCTGCTTTCAATATTCTCTCTTTGTTCTGTACATTTAGTGTTTTTACTATATTATGTTGTGGGGAGTTTCTTTTCTGATCCTGTCTATTTGGTGTTCTGTGTGCTTCCTGTATTTGCAAGGGGATGTTCTTTCCTTAATTTCAGGAAATTCTCTTTTACAATCCTGTTTAAAATCTGGTCAACACCATTAACATGAAATTCTTCTCCTTCCTCTATTTCTGTGATCTGTAGATTTGATCTTTCCATGGTGTCCCACATCTCTTGCACATTCCTTTCCTGTGTCTTTTAAATTTTTACATACTCTTTGCTTGAATGGTCCAATTCTTCAACTTTATCCTCCAGTGTTGATATTCTGTTTTCCATTTCATTCATTCTAGCAGCAAGGCTTTCCCCTGTTGTTTTAAGTTGGCTTATTGAGTTTTGTACTTCCTTCTTCATTTCTGCCTGAGTTTTCTTCAGTGTTTCTATCTCCTTTGTGAATTCATTCAGAAGTTTATCCTTATCTTCTTTTAGCTCTTTGTTTTTTCCTGTGTTCTTTAAATTCATTGAATTCCTTGATCATGTGTATGATTGGTCTTTTAAAGTCAGTGTCCTGGGTTATCTCTGCAGAGTTCTCCTTGTAGAACTCTTCTACAGGATTGGTGGAGTTTGATGGGGACATAGTGTTTTGGCTTTCCATTTTATTATTTTTTCATTGGGATTTTGGCATGTGAATTTCTTTTGCTGTTTATGATTTTAATATGTGAATTAAGTTGAAGTATGCTTCTGTTTGTACTATCAGAGTGCCTAGGTCATTTCTCTATTGGTTATGTAAAGCAGGTTGGTACTGGTTTTAGTTTCTCTCAGGTTTAATTTGGAGGGAACTGATGGCTTCAGATCTGCTACTCAGGAGTACCCACAGAAGCCCAATTCAGGTTCCAGTCAGGTTCACTCAGGCTTTTTTCACAACATGGAGTCAGGATCTGGAAGCTCTCAGCTTGAGTTCTCAGCCCCTATGCCAAAGGGAGGCCCAGAGGGAGGCCAGAACTTGGCACTCTCTGGTGGTCTGCTGAGATCAGAGTCATTATACCAATGGAGGTTGAAACCCACCCTCTCAGGCTGTCTGGTAGGATCTCAGACTTAGTCTACCAAAGACAGATCTGCTCTGGGGTGTTGAGAGGGGTCTCACAAAATCCTAGATAGGGGGATTGGTATGCACAATTAGGGAACAGGCACCCCCACATGGAGACAGGATCTGGGTGCTCTCAGGCAGTCCCCTGTGTTCTCAGGCACTCTGCCAGAGGGAAACCAGAGGGAGGCCAGAGGGAGGCCAGAGGGAGGCCAGAACTCTGCACACTCTGGCAGTCTGCTGAGATCAGAGCTTTTACACCGATGGAGGTCGGAACCCACCCTCTCAGGCTGTCTGCTAGGATCAGATTTTCCAGTGTTTCTAAAAAACATTTTATTTATTATTTTTACTTTATGTATATGCTTGTATTGCCTGCACATAGGTTAAGTGCACCAGTGTCATGCAGTGCCTGTAGAGGACAGAAGAGGCTGTTGGATCCCCTGGAACTGGAGTTATGGACAGTTTTTAGCTGCCATGTGAGTGCTGGCATTTGAACCTGGGTCTTCTGCAAGAACAGCCAGTGTTCTTAACTGCTGAGCCATCTCTCCAGAGGGCCCCCCACCACTGTTTTTTAAAATGTAAGTTTTCAAATTATTTCTTAAATGATCTTATGGATTTCATGGGAATTTGTAATACTATCCCCCCTTTCATACTACTTTTATTAATTTTGGTCTTCTCTTTCTTTTTGTTAGATTGGTTAAGGGTTAGCTGATCGTTTTTCTCTTTTTAAAGTACAAACCCTTTGATTCTATGAATTGTTCTTTTAGTCTCAGTTGTATTAATTTCTCTTGACATTATTTCTTACTGTCTATTTCTTTTGGGTTTGACTTGCTCTTGTTTTCTAAATCCTCAAAGTGTATTAGTAGGTAACATTAAACACTAGGTAGACAATTGTGAGGTCTCTCTGAGTTTTTAAATACAAGCTAGACTTTCTCTTAGAACTGGCTTAGTCATGTCCCTAAAGCTCTAAGTTGTACTTCTCTTTTCATTTGATTCTAGGAATTTCAATTTCTTTTTCTGATTTTTTTTAATGGCTCATTGACTATTCAGAAGTGTATTGGCCAGTATCTAAGTATGTGTGTAGTTTATATGGTTTTTCTTGTTACTAATTTGTTTTATTCCACTATGATTTGACAAGGTACATGAAATTATTTTTAATGGTATAGGTATACCTGAATCATATGGTATGTCTATTTTTAGTGTTTTGAGAGAAACATCCATACTGGTCTCCACACTGCCTGGATTAGTTTATATTCCCACTAGCAATGTATGAGGGTTCCCTTTTGCCCAAATCTGTACCTGCATTTGCTGTTTTCTTCATGATGGCCATTTTGACTTGGGTAAGATGGAATCTCATTTTAATTTTGATTTACATTTCTCTGATGGCTAGTGAAGTTGAAAATAATTTCCATGTTTATTGTCATTTGTATTTCACTTTTTGAGACATATTTGTTTCATCAGTTCATTTATTGATTGAGTTATTTGGATTTCTTGGTGTATAATTTGTTTTTTTTGCATATTCTAGATATTAATCCTTTGACAGATGTAAGCCAGGAACAATTTTCTTTCATCATGTAGGCTTACCTCTTAACTCAATTGAGTGTTTCCTTTGCTCTGAAGAAGACTTTTAATTTCATGAAATCCCATTTCTTAATTCGTGGCATTGTTTACTGAACAACTGGAGTCCTATTCAGAAGGTGCTTGCCTATGCCTACATCTTGAAGTGTTTGCCCTATTTTTTTCTTTGATCAGTTTCAGAGTTTCGGATCTTATGTTAAGGTTTTAAAGACATTTGGAATTGCTTTTGTCCAGGATGAGAGATGGAGGTCTAGTTTCCATCTTTGACATGTGAATACTCAGTTTTGCTAGCACCACTTGTTGAAAAAGGCTCTCTTTTCTCCAATATATATTTTTGACAACTTTGTTAAAAATCATGCCGGGTGTGGTGGCACATGCCTTTAATCCCAGCACCCAGGAGGCAGAGACAGGTGAATCTCTGTGAGTTCAAGGCCAGCCTGGTCTACATAGTTCCAGGACAGCTGGGGCTACAGGGAGACCCTGTCTCAAAACGACCGAAAAAAAAAAAAAAAAAAAATCATGTGGCTGCATGTTTGTGGGTTTATTTTTGGGCCTTCTGTTCATTGATCTATGTGCCTGTTTTTAAGCCAGCACCATGCTGTTTTTGTTACCATGGCTCTGTTGTATAACTTGAAACCATGTATTGCAAAACTTCTAGCTTTGTTATTTCACTCAGGATTACCTTAGTTACCCAGGGTCTTTTGTGCTTCTATATACATTTTAGGATTTTCTTCCTATTTCTTTGGGAAGTGACACTGACATTTTGATGGAGGCTGTATTGAATCTGCAGATTGCTTTTGTTAGTATGAACGCCTCCAGCCTGTGGGTAAGGGCTCTTTCCATCTTCCAGCGCTCTTTTTCAGTTTCTTCAGTGATTTAAAGTTTTCATTGTAGAATTCATTCACTTAAGTTTACTAGGTATTTATATTTATTTATTTATTTTAGGTAATTGTTAATGTGGTTGTTTTTCTGATTTCTTGCTTAGCATTTTGGTCATTAGTATATAGGAAAGTTAGTGATTGTTCTATGTGTTACTATTTTATGGCTTTGCTTAAAAATGTGTATCAGATCTAAAAGTTTTCTAGTGGGGTCTGTAGGTCTCTTTTGTGTGGAATTATATCATCTGCAAATAAAGAGACTTTAGCATCTTCCGTCCTGATGTGTATCTCGTTTCTCTCTTTGTCCTACTGTTCCAGAAAGACTTCAAGCGCTCTACTGAATATGAGACAACAAAATTATATTCCTGATCTTAGCGGAAGTGATTTCAGTTTTCCCCCATTTAGTATAATGTTGGTTGTAGATTTGTTGTATATAGATTTTATTATGTTGAAATATATTCCTTATGTTTATGGTTTCTTCAGAGTTTTTATCATGAAGGGATATTGGATTTTTGTCAAAGGCTCTTTCTGTACTATTGAGATAATAATGTGATTTCTGTCCTAAAATCTGTTCATGCAATGTGTTATATTTATTGACTTGCATATGTTGAACTATTCCTGAATCTCTGGAATGAAACTTTTATCAGAGTAAATGATCTTTTTGACATGTTCTTGAATTCTACTTGCAAGTATTTTTATTGAGAATTTTTGCATTTATGTCCATCAGAGAGATTGGCCTATAATTTAATTTTTTGT
The DNA here is from genome assembly GCF_000622305.1 of Nannospalax galili. Taxonomy (NCBI): domain Eukaryota; kingdom Metazoa; phylum Chordata; class Mammalia; order Rodentia; family Spalacidae; genus Nannospalax; species Nannospalax galili. The sequence continues at coordinate 909,767 of NW_008354544.1, read as the reverse complement.
TGTGTGCTTGTCTGGTTTTAGCATCAGGATAATACTGGCTTCCTAGAAGAAGTTTGACAGTGTTCTTCCTTTTTTATTTTATAGAATGCTTTAAGAATCATTGGTGTTAGTTTTTCTGCAATTATTAGTCTTTTATATAAATATATACATATATAATTTGAAGTTTTGGAAACTAGCTGCCACTTTGGAAAAAAGTATCCCAGTTTTCTGTGCTGAGTTGACATTGTATAGAAATTAACTGCCATATCGATCTAGAAATGTTCAACTTGTTTTTCCATTTGTACATGAATAATGCAGTGTATTAAGCATGTAAGGTCTTATTTATGTGATTTTAATTATAGAAACTAGTAAAGTATTCTCTAAATAAAACAAAATTGTGGTAGACCAGAAGTGAATCCATCTGGACCTGAAAATTTTTAGTTAAGAGATTTGCTATTATGGCTTCTATCAGGTTACAGATGTATGTTTATGCCATCTGAGTTTTTAAAAAAATTTCATTATTTTTATTTTATGTGTATGAGAGTATTGCCTGTATGTGTGTAAGTGCACCCGTGTTGTGCAATGCCAACAGAAGCCAGAAGAGGGCATCAAATCCCCTGGAACTGTAGTTATGGATGGTTGTTAGCTGTCATGTGGGTGCTGGGTATCAAACCTGTGTCCTCTTCAAGAGCAGCCAGTGTGCTTAACCACTGAGCCATCTCTCCAGCCCCCATCTTAGTTTTTAGGTCATATGAACCTAGAAATTTGTCCATTTCATTTTGGTGGAATCTAAGTTTCAAGGTATGTCCCAGTGATTTTCTGAATTTCATTGCTGTTCATTATAATGTCTCTCTTTCATCTCTGACTTTGTTAATTTGCATCTTCTTTTTCTTTCTCTTAGTTTGTTTGGGTAAGGGTATTTCTTTTTAAAAAATACTTTTATTGATTCAAGACTTTCATACATTGTATTTTGATCACATTCAGGTCACATCCCCATTTCTACGTCCACCTTGCCACCCCATGTCCTGCCTTTGCACCCTCTATCATTATTTATCTTCTTGAAAAGGCCTACCAAGTCTAATCTGTACTTCCAGTGCTCTTCGGTGAGGGTCTATCCCTTGGAATCTGGTCAACCTACCAGGCATCACACCACCAAGGAAATTCAATCTCATCTTTCTAAAGAAGCAGCTCTTTCATTATTTGCAGTTAAAAAATCTATTTCGTTAATTTCTTCCCTTATCTTGGTGATTTTTTTCCTTCTGCTTTTGGGTTTGGCTTGTTCTTGGTGTTTCAACACCCTGAAGTGTATCATTAAGTTTCTTACTTGATATCTCTCTGATTTTTAATGTGGGCACCAGTAGCTATAACTTCTGTCTTAGGACTGCTTTAATTGTATCCTGGGAAGTTTGGTATGTTGCATTTTAATTTTCTGTTTTAAATTTTTTTTATTACATTTTAGGCCAGGCATAGTGATACAGGCCTTTAATCCCAGCATTCAGGAGGAAGAAACAGGTGCATCTCTATCAAGGTCAGCCTGGTCTACATTTTGAGTTCCAGGCCAGCCAGAGACATAGTGAGACCCTATCTCAAAAATATTTTTTTAAATTTCATTTTAAATTTATTTGTTTGTGCATGTGCATGGCACATATATGGAGGCCAGAAAACAACCTGCAGGATTCTATTCCTTCCTTCCATCATGTGGGTCCTGGAGAAACTCTTGTTTCCAAGCTTAGCAGCAAGCACTTTTATTAGCTAAGCATCTTGCTGGCCTGTATTTTCATTTTCATTCAATTCTAGGAATTAAAAAAAAAATTTAAATTTCTTTGATGACCTACTTATCATTCAATTTTATGGTTCTTTGTTTTGTTTTAAATATAGTTAAAAATTTTATTTATTTTAATTTTATGTGCATGAATGTTTTATCTGCATGTATGTGAGTGTACCACATGCCTGCAGTGCCTGTGGAGCTCAGAAGAGGGCATCAGATTCCCTGGAACTGGAGTTACAGATGGTTGTTAGTCACCATGTGGTGCTGGAGACTGAACCCAGGTCCTCTGCAAGAGCAGCCAGTGTTCTTAACCACTGAGCCACCTTTCAGCTCCTCCAGTTGTGCTTTTTAACCTCCATGAGTTTGTGTATTTTCTGTAGTTTCTCCTACTATTGCTTCCTGGCTTTATTCCATTTTGGTCACACAGAATACATGAAATCATTTCTGGTTGCTGGGGGATGCTGCCATATTTCAATAAATATCTTCCCATCAATGCTCATGTAAGAACTCTGGTTAAACTCAGTGGGTCACATAAAGAAGAAGACGTGCAGAAGGAGGGGACCTATTGAGATCAAAGTTTCATCAGAGATGCTGCAATATGAAAGATGGTAATGGGGATCAAAACGACTAAAATATTTTGTATATATGTGTGAAACTGTTAAGAAATGACAAAAAGAAAAGATTATTTTAACTTTTCTGAACTTGTTAAGGCTTGCTTTGTGTCCTATACATCATCTATTTTAGAGAAAGTCCCACAATAGAAGAAAGTGTATATATTTTTTTCTATTTCGATAGACTGTTCTGCGGATGTCTGTTAGGTTCATTTTATCTATGATATTTAACTCCAGTGTTTCTCAGCTTATTTTTTTTGTTGGAATGATCTATCTATTGGTGAGAGTGGATTATCGAAGTCATCAACTATTACTGTATTTTGTTAATCGATGTCGTTCTATCCAGTACTATTTGCTTTATGGAATTATGTGCACTCATGTCTGGAGAACATGTGTACAGAGTTGCAGTTTCCCTTGATGCGTTGTTACTTTAATCATGATGAAAAGACCTTCTTGATATCCTGTAATTTCGTTCTGAGCTTCATCTGACAGCAGAATGGCAATCTGGCTTCCTTGCTCTATTTGCTTGGAGCACCTTCTCTGTCCTTTCACACAAACTGCATTTGTCTTTGATGGTAAGGGGCTTTTCTTGGAAGATCTTGTTTTTCGATCCAATCTGCTAGTCTTTTTCTTTTGACTGAGGAAGTGAGTGCATCAATAGTAAAACTCATAACTGTAAAGAATGTACCAACTTCTGCCATTTTGCTGACTGAGTAATCTTCCTATTCCATAACTACTCTTCTAGCATGGTTTATTCGTCCCCGCAGCCTCCTGGGTGTGTTCAACTTCTGCTTCGATTTGAGGATTCCTTCCATTACCTTCTGTAAAGCTGGTTTATTGGTTATGAATTTCATTAGTTTTTTATTTTATAATGGAGAGATCTTTCTTCAAATTTTGGCAGATAGTTTTCCTGGTTATAGTAACCCGGGTTGGCAGTTGCTGCCTTTTGGTGATTGGCATACATTGGACCACGTTGTCCTGGCTTTTAGGCTTCTCATGAGTAATCCTGCTGTAATTCTGATGGGTTTACCTTTATATGTAACTTCATATTTCTTTCTTGAAAATTTAATATATTTTCTTTATTTTCTGTTTTGTTTTCTAGAATTTTAACTATTATATGATGTGGAAAGGTTCTTTTCTGGTCTTGTCCATTTGCCTTCTGAATCTGGGTGATCATCTCTTGAGATTTCAGAAGATCTTTCTGCTATGATTCTATTGAATATAATATTCTTTTAAAAAATGTATAATTGTGTGTGTTTGTGGTGTGTGTGTGTGTGTGTGTGTGTGTGTGTATGTATGTATATGTATATGCAACAATGTGCATGTGGAGGCCAAAGGACAACATTTGGTATCTGTTCTCTTCTTCCATATTTACATGGATTCTGGAGATCAAACTCAGGTCATCAGGCTTGCATGGCAAGTGCCTTTACCTGTTAGACCATCTTGCCAAGGGCCCTATTAAATGTATTCTTTATGTCTTTAGCCTGAAATTCTTCTCCTCCTGCTAGCCCCATGATTCATTTTTTTAAAATTTATGAGTGTCTTGCCTGCATGTAAGTAAGTGTACTCCTGTGTGCAATGCCCACAGAAGTGAGAAGAGGGCATCAAGTCCCCTGGAACTGAAGTTATTGATGATTGTCAGCTGGCATGTGGGTGCTGGGAATTGAACCTGGATCCTCTGCAAAAGTAGCTAGTGCTCTTAACCACTGAGCCAGCTCTCCAGCCTGCACTTCCTTTTTATATTACCATGTTGAACAGAAGCACACATATGATGCAGTTATATACATGCAGGCAAAATGCTCATAAACGTAAAGTAAAATAATAAGTATGAAGTGACTAAAAATATAACGAAGTGAAAATATTACTAAAAGAGTAAAACAAAATGGGAGACTCAAGGCGGGTAGAACGAACTGTTGAAGTTCCTGGAGTTTGGATACTGTAAGGTGTATACCAGGGGAAGACCTGTTGAACTTGTGGACATTTCTTTCATATGATTTACGCTGGTACTGAGCCTGTATTGGACAAGGGTCTGATACCTGGCAGAGCTGTCTTTCCTTTAATAGTCTCACTACTTTGTGCTCCATGGGCCTCCCTGTCGATGACAGCTTTACAGTCAATGGTCTTGGGAGGTTCTCCTACCCTCCTGAGACTCCCCATGTGTGACCCTCTAGAGTGCCTAATGCTATAGCTGGGCAGCATCTCTCCTGAAGTCTTCACAGGCCCATCTTAGTACTTTCAAAACCCAATAAACATCAGCGATCCTGCTGGAGGGATGTGGCTGGGGTGTTGAGCAGTCCCAGTTTTGGACCCTACAGCAGATACCCGATTCCAGCGGTTGATACGGTCACTGACTTCAGTCTCAAGGCTATCAAACCCTAGAGCCATTCTCAGTTTGTGAAGTCTGCTCCCAGACCCCAAATGTGGCTGTCTTTCCCTGCACTTCACCAACTCAGCCAGGCTTCCTGCTGCCCGCACTTGTCTTTCCAGCGTCTAGCCATCCTGCTCTCTACAATGTCTTCCAGGTAGTCTCTTACCCTGAGTTCAGCATGTTGAATTGAGGCTCCCTGACTTGTGATTATTGCCAGCTGTCTGGCCCCTAGGGCAGTACAGCTTTAAATAAAAGACCACAGGACAGTACCTAGCCACAGCCCTCTGAGCTGGGGGAACTGATCACTCACTTCCACTGGAGGAGTCACGGTCTCTATGACGCTACCTGAGGGCTGTGAGAACTGTGTGCTTGTCTTATGGTTGAGCTGCCAGTCATTTCAGTAGAGCTACCTGGCTTACCTTTGGGTGAGGCTTCTGTTCCTTTTGCTACCTTTGCCCACCCTGGTGCTGAGCCGTGTTTGGCTGGACTGCTTTTCTTGTTCCCTGTCCTCTTTGGCTATCTTCTTGTAGATGCTGAAGCTCTGATATATTTCTTTTAGATTTATTTTATTTTAAATTATGTGTGTCTGTCTATGAGTTGAATAGGTATATGCACATGAGTGTAGTGCCCATGAAAGTCAGAATAGGCATCAGACTGCCTGAAGCTGGCATTATAGGCAGTTGTGAGCCATCCTGAATGAATGGTGGGAACTGAACCCGGGTCCTCTGCAAGAGCTGTATGTGCTTTTAACCATGGAGCCATCTCTCCAGTTCCATTTTTCTCATCTTGATTCTTCTTCATTGCATCACACTGAGGCAGTTTCCAATCTACCAGCTTCCCAGGAAGTCCTTCTTTAGTTGTTTCTCTGGAAGAAGAGAGCATAGAGAAGTTCAATTTTGATCTTTTAGACAGGAAGTAATGCTAAGAATTTAAATTTCAATACAGAATGTGTTTCTATATAAGAACTTTGGGGCTAGAGGGTTGGTTCATTGGTTAAGAGCACTGACTGCTCTTGCAGAGGACCTGGGTTCGATTCCCAGCACCCACATGGTGGCTAACAACCTTCCTAACTCCAGTTCCGGGGGATCTGACACTCTCTTCTGACCTCCACTGGCATTGCCAACATGGGTGCACTTACACACATGCAGGCAATATGCTCATACACATGAAATTAAAATAATAAAATATTATGAAAAATAAATGAGGACTTTTATTAGAATTTGTTATTCTTTGAGAATTTCACACATGTATACAATGGAATATTATCGTATTCATCTCCATTGCCTCCAATTCCTCCCATTTCCTCCCCATCATGTCCTCTTCCAAACTTCATGCCTTCTTTCTCTGCCTCCTCCTCCTCCTCCTCCTCCTCTTCCTCCTCCCCATCCTTCTCCTCCTCCATCAACTCCTCCTCTTCCCCCATCCGCCTCTTCTTCTACTTCCTCCCCCTCCTCCTACTCCTCCTCCTCTTCCTCTCCCTCTTCCTCCTACTCCTCCTCCCTCCCCTCCTCCTCCTCTTTCTCCCCTCCTCCTCTTCCTCCTCCTCCATCTCCACTTCCTCTTTCTCCTCCTCCTCCTCCTCCTTCTCTTCTTTTCCTCCTCCTTCACAACTCACCGAGTCCAATTAATGCTGCCTATATGCACATCGGTGTGGGTTCATCTGCTGGAACACAGGAAACCTATCAATGGCTATACCCCTAAAGAAGAAACATTCTCTCTTCCCAGCAGGTATCCACCGCCAATAGCTTTTCAGTAAGGGATGAGGCTTGGAGACCATCTATTCCACCTATCCTGAGGCCAGCTAGGAAAAGTGTCATTGAAGACCCATCCTTACACAGAGAAATCAATCTCAAACTGACTTGGACTTGGAAACATCTACCCTGTTGGCTAGATCTCATCAATTAGGCTAGGCTGACTGAGCAATGAGCTCCAGGAATCTGCCCGTTTTGAACCCCTCCCTCACCCGGTGCTGGGATTACAGGTGTATGCCATAATGCCTGGCATTTTTTATGTGGGTGCTGGGATCTGAGCTCAGGTCTTCGTACTTGCACTGCAAGCACTTTACCCACTGAGTCAGCTCTGAGAAGGGAATGCCAATCCTCAGTGGGAAGCACTGACATATTTTCAGATGGGCCAGATGATGTTCATCATTACTGTTAGCACCATAAAACTGAGACATTTTCAAGGAAAAGCAATTATGACATAAGGCTGGCACAACTGGTTATTAACTCTTGTTCACACGAAATACGAAGCTTTGAAAATTCTTCAGATGACTCCTAGGTTCTTGTTAGAAACCTTTCCTTTTATGTGCTCAGTATGTTTTTTGTCTCTTTAAACACATTGATGGTAGTTTTTAAACTTTTTTTCTTTATTTAATAACCACATGATTAGAAGAAGCATTTCATTATAGCTTTAACATATTCAATAACAATTTCCAGAGCAAAGATACATCTCTTTCAAAACTGGCTGTAAACTTTTAGGTTAACAGTTGAATTAATACAGTTATACAATATTGAACTCCGTATAAACCCTGTAAGTCATAAAATTGAAAGGGTTTTTAAATTTACTTTCTTTGCAAAATCTGTATTTCTCTTGTGATTTTTGCTTATTATTTTATTTGATTTTTTCCACTTTAAAACTTTCCTTTACATCTGCTAATCGTCAGTTGCTCATTCTGGCTTTGTAGAGAGGGAACACACGATGACTCAGAAGCGAGCAGGTGGGGAGTAGGAAACTCAGTGACTTTGAGCTTCATTAAAGTGCTGATCTGGGAAGATTGCCGTGGAAAATTAAAGGCATTTTATTTAGGTATTTCCTAATAATAACCTATTAATGTCTTGCCTCTTAAATAAGGATCTGCTAATGTCACTGGAACTTTCATCCAGTGAGAAGGACACTGACATGCTCAGCATGACCTGTGTGTGGCAAGTGATCACACTTTGCCATGGTACTTGAGCTATCAGCTGTGCCTGGCACTCTGTAATCCAGAGAATTTTAGTTTTACCTAGAGAATAAACTTGGGGACCTTTGCTAGGGTCTGTTAAGAACAACTGCCCTGTAGGATGGGGAGGAAGTGGAGGGAACTGGGACCTAAATGATGAGAAAGCAGCCTTTGCACAATCCCCCTTTACTTCCTTTTACTTCCCTTCTCATCCCTCAGCCTCCAGTTCCGAAGCACAGATGTTCCTTGCATTTTAGATTTCCAAAGTTTCTGCAGTATGGTTAGATGTGTGCATTCAGTCCTCTAGCCTATGTGTGTACCACCTTAACCCAAACTATTGCATCACATTTTTAATCTTATTATTATTAGTTCTTTGAGAATTTCATACATGCATACAATGTATTTTGATCTCCCTCATCTCCTTTCAGACACACACCCCCTCCCTCCCCCCTCCCCCGCTTCCTGTCTTCTCTCTCATTTTTGAAAGTCTACTGAGTCCAATTTGTGTTCCCCAAATACTCTTAGATGGAGGTCCATTTCCTGGAGCGTGGTTATCTTACCTGGCATCATCACCCTTAAGAAAACCGACTTCCTCTCCCAGCAGCTAACAATTTCCAAGGGCTCCTCAGCCAGGACTGGGGATTTGTGAACCCCTCCCCACTCCATGCTGGAATGCTGACTCTGTGCAGGCAGCCACAGCTACTGAGAGCTCATGAGACCAAGGCTCCTGTCATATGCAGAAGACACTGTTCCACTTTGCTCCGCTCTAAACTTTGGCTCATACCATCTTTCTACACTACTTCTACTGTGGTCCCCGAGTCTTGGAGAGAATGGGTGTGATGATATAGATGCCTTTTGTGGCAGAGTACTATGAAGACACGTTTTCTCTACACTTTGACCAGTTGTGAGTTTCTGTATTAACCACTGTCTACTGCACAAAGAAAATATTCTGATAAAGTCTGACAATACACTAATCTATAGACAGAGAGGAATTTAGAGAGCAGTTGATACTGTGTCCATTTAACAGAGTAATAGCAGTAGCTCACCTTTGGGGCCTATGGGCTCCCTAATGATGGATTCTTGGCCACATTTATAGTACCAGGCATGTGTTTCCTCCTGTAGAACTGGCCTTAAATCCAATCAGAAATTGGTTGGTTACCCCATAATATTCTTGACACTGTTGTGCCAAGGGCATATCTTGCCATCTGGAATTGTTATTATAATTCACAGGCTTTACAGCTGGGTAAGACTGTTGATGACTTCTTTCCCACGGCAGCATGTACCTTCTGATACTATGAAAGAGCCAGTAGGAAGGAAGTTTTCTGGTCAGCACCGACTTGATTTCTTCATGTCCTGTGACCACAGTGTGTGTTGTCTTTGGTAATGAATCTGATGGGCAACCAAGAGCAATGGCAATAGCCTGTATTGTTTTGGGGATCAGAGAATACCTCTGACCAATAACTCAAAAGGGTGTATGGGATATTTAGTACTGGGCTTTTTATTTAGCAACCTGCGGCTTCTAGGCCTGTTATCTGCTGTGTAGGGTAACTCTAACTAAATTGTTTTATATTAACGTACACATACACACACACACATACATACATACACACACATACACACACACATACATACACACACATGCATACATACACACACATACACACATACACACACATACATATACACACATACACACACATACACACATACACACACATACGTACACACACACACATACATACATACACACACACATACATACACACACATACACATACACATACATACACACACATACACACATACACACACATACACACATATACACATACACACACATACACACACATACACACATACACACACATATACACACACATACATAGTTTTCTCAAACACTCTTACTGTTAGCGATCCCTCTCCACTCCTATCCTGTCCTCTCCCTACATTTGCATCATGTTCTAAACTTGTTTTATTTCACTGAACATATTAAACATTTGCTATAACCCATACTTGATAAATTTTAGTATTTGAAGTCTTTTTGGGGATGCTTCTGTTGGTTATTGTTTCTATTGACTCTTGTTCAAAATACCTTTTGAGCTTTGCATTTCTGTGGACTTCTTTGTGAGCTCATGTTTATAAGAGCACAGTAGGGATCTTTGGGGTTCAGTGACCTGTACTGCAGTTGTGGACCTGGAGACACTTATCTTGGGTTTGTGCTGTTTTAACTTTGTCAATTTGGTTGGATTGAGAGGTACCCAGAAAGTTGGGAAAGCATGTCTGTATGTGTCTGTGAGAGCATTATCAGAGACCATTAGATCATAAGGATGCTGATATAATGAGTGGTTTAATCCACCAATGGATTCAAAATTGGCCTAGCCTATTGGGTGGTGGAAGACTTTGGAGAGTGGGGCTGAGTTAGCGGAAGTTATGTGGGGGGTCTTTGGCCCCTTTCTGTTAGTCATTCTTCCTTCTGGCTATATGCAATAAGCAGCTCTGTTCCTCATGCCTTCTCTGCCCTGATGGCTTCCTACCACCCTACAGCCACAGAGCCACCCAACCATGGACTGAAAGCTCTGAAGCCAGGAGCCACAGTTCCTCCCTCCTTTAATCTGTTTTTGTCAGTTACTTTGTCATGGTGATGTGAAATTAACCAACACAGGTATACTTTAAGTTCTCAGTTTTTGATTCTTGTGACCACACTGTAGTATGAGGTCTCATCATGGCCATAGAGTCTGGCTCTATGCCTCTGCAGGCAGAGTAAAGTTCTAAGCCCTGAGACTGTCTGGCATCAGGGCCAGTCTCACCCGCAAGATGACTCTCTATCTGGCCTGCACGTCTTGCTGGGTGAATGCTTGCTTTTGCTTTATCTCTGGCCTCAGAGAATTATTTTCAGATGTGCTCAGTTATGTTCATAAGGGTATGCAAAGAAAACTGGGTACCTGCACTATGCTATTCATTGTCAGGCTCTGTGTGGCGGCTCTGCTTGCTATGACCATGGCTCTCTGATCTTGCTTTGAGGTCCACAGCAGGGATTTGTCATGGCAACTTCCCCTTTATGCTCGATCATCCTGTCTGTGTAAACAGGTGTCCTGTGCTCTTCTGTTCCGCTACCTTCTTTCTAAAATGTGCCATTATCTGTTCCCCACCAACACTCCAGGTCCCAGTCTCCTCCTGCAGTTTTGCCCTGCACTCTTGCTCACGTGAAGTCCTCTAGTGAACATGCTTTCAGTTTACCTGCCCCTTAAGACTGTATGTTACAGTCTTCCTTCACGGCTTGATTCTAAAGCCACTTCCTCCTAGAAGCCTGCCTCTGTCTGTCCTACTGAAAGCCAGTGCCTCCCTGTCCTTCCCCCTTAATCCCATTTACCCCTTTATACTGTTTCCAGGGGAGGCTTTTGTTTGCATCTCTTTAGATTTTGGCTGATGGGGTGGAAACAGTGGTGTAGGGGAAAATTGCTACAGGCCAGATTGAGAAAAAAAGTATGATCTCTAAAATACTTAAAAATCAGCGACGTTGAAATCAATATATATTCAATTAATCTAAAGGGTGTGCTTAGTCTCTAATATTTTATTTTGCAGTTTCAGGTATTTTTTGGTATGTGTCTTTTAGATTATCTCAAGGAGTCAGACAACACAAGGTCCACTTCATATTGTTTTAATTCTACCCTTTTCAGACTTTATATGTATAAAAAGTATCTATATATTTAAATATAGAATATCAAGTGCATTAATGTGTGCATATATATGTGCACTGTTTTTACAATAAGCATGATGCTACATAATGTTATTTTAAATTTTTATATGTATAGCCTGGAGTGGTGGTGCGTGCCTTTAGTTTCAGCACTCAAAAGGCTGAGGCAGGTGGAGCTCTAGGAACTGAAGGCCAGCCTGGTCTACATAGTAAGTTCTAGGTCAACTTGGGTGGGCTATGGAGAGCTCTGAATGGGGGAGGGGCATAAAGATGATTAAAATGTTTTGTATGAAATGCACAAAACTTCAATAGAAATTTACATAGAAATGAAAGAAAACTTAAAAAAATGTATGGAATCAGATTAGAGGAGGGAGGAGCTGTGGTTCCTGCCTGGCTTCAGAGGTTTCAGGCCATGGTTACGTGTCTTCATGGCTGTGGGATGAAGGAAAGCCATCAGGGCAGAGAAAGCAAGGTGGAACAGGCATGCTTACTTCATGCAGCCAGAAGGAAGAAGGAATAACAAACCAGTGCCAGCTATGCCTTCCAAAGGCACCCCATGCAAATCTCAACCATAAAGCTCTCTGAATTTTTGTGCACGCACACAAGCACATACACACACGCACACACACACTCGTTTAATCAATCACCATTCAGTTGAAAACAGAAAATTTTCATCACTTTGGAAAGCTCCCATGTATGTACCCTTTCCTGTTAACAATCCCTGGCACCCCCAGAAACCACTTTAATTTGACATGATGGTGTTAACAAGCGACTCATGTTGGTGCCTTTTTCTCTGAGCTGGTGAGTTTATTCTGTTCACTTTTATTGGGAATGCTGAACAGTATTCATTTCTTTTACCTATTTGTTTTGTTTTGTGTTGCATTTATAATGCTTTAAAATTTTTTTTATCCTTTTCTCCTATTAATCAAATTTAGTTTGATATTACAAAGTTACATGCAAAATTTCTATTATTTTGATGAAAAAATTCTCACATCTTAATTCCCGAGCAACTGATGTCCAATCTAGAAACTCCTTTCCTACACCTACATCTTGTAGGTTACTGCCAATGCTTTCTTCTAACAGTTTTAGAGTTTTGAGTTCCACACTGAGGTCTTTGCTCCATCTGGAGTTGACTTTTGTGCAAGGTGAAAGATAAGGATCTAGTTTCATTCTTTTGCATGTGGAGATCCAGTTTTGCCAGCACCATTTGTTGAAGACACTGCCTTTCTTCCATTGTGCGTTCTTGGCACCTTTGTCAAGTAGCAGGTGGCTGAAATTGCCTGTACTCAGATTTGGGTCTTCAATGATGTTCCATTGGTCTATGTGTCTATTTTTGTGCCAGTTCCATGCTGTTTTTATGACTATATATCTGTAGTATAGTTTGAGATCTGGTATAGTAATCCCCCAGCATTGCTATTTGTGCTTAGGGTTGCTTGGGCTATCCAGGATCTGCTCAGGGTTGCTTTGGCTATCCAGGGTCTTCTGTGCTTCCATGCAAATTTAAGGATTTTTTTTTCTAGTTCTGTGAAGTATGTCATGGGGATTTTGGTTGGGATTGCACTGTATCTATATATTGCTTTTGGTAGAATGGTCAGTTTCACAATATCAGTTCTTCCAATTCATGAGCACAGAAGGTCCTTCCATCTCCTGGTGTATTCCTTAATCTCTTTAACGATTTAAATTTTTCATTGTAGAGGTCTTTAATGTCTTTGATCAGGTTTATTCTAAGATATTTTAATTTTTGTGGCTATTGTAAAAGGTGGTGTTTCCATGTACTCTTTTCCAATTGCTTGTTATTGATATATAGAAAGGCTACTGATTTTTGTAGATTAATTTTGTAACCTGCCACTTTACTGAAAGTATTGTTAAATTCTAGGAGTCTTCTGGTGGAAATTTTGGGATCTGTTAGATGTAGTATCACATTTGACTTCTTCTTTAGCAATTAGTACTCCCTTAATTTTCTTCTCTTGTCTTACTTCTCTAGCAAGAGTTTCAAGCACTATATTGAGAAGTGGGACCTTGTTAAACTAAAACGCTTCTGTACAGAAAAACAAACAAGAAAGTGAAGAGAAAACCTATAGTGTGAGAAAAAAATCTTCACCAGTGACACATCTGACAGAGGTTTAATACCCAGAATATGTAAAGAACTCAAAAAACAAAGCACCAAGAAAACAAATAACCCAATTAAAAGGTGGGCTGAAGATCTAAACAGAGAGTTCTCAAAAGAAGAAAAAAGATGACTAAGAAACATCTTAAAAAGTGTTCAACATCCTTAGTGATTAGGGAAATGCAAATTAAAACCACCTTAAGATTTCAACTTACTGCAGTCAGACTGGCTAAGATCAAAAGAACAAATGACACCAAATGCTGGCGGGGATGTGGAGAAAGGGGAACGGATGTGGAGAAAGGGGAATGCTCATTCACTGCTGGTGGGACTGCAAATTTGTGCAACCCCTGTGGAAAGCAGTGTGGAGAACTCTTAAAAAAACTAAAAATGAATCTACATATGACCCAGTTATACCACTCCTTGGCATATACCCAAAGAACTCGTCCTATTGCAGAGACACTTGTACATCCATGTTTGTTGCTGCTCTTTTCACAATAGCTAAGAGATGGAAGCAACCTAAGTGCCCCTCAACTGACGACTGGTTAACAAAAATGTGGTATATTTACATAACAGAGTTCCACTCAGTAGTAAAGAAAGATGAAATAATGAAAATTACAGGTAAATGGATGGATTTAGAAACTCTTACACTAAGTGAAGTAACACAGACTCAGAAAACAAAAGATGTATGTTCTTCCTCATTTGTGGATCCTAGCACCAAATCGTTATACTTGAGTGCATATCCTGATGTAACTGCAGGAACCAGGACTATGGAAGGGAGCCTGGGAGGTAAAGGGAAAGAAGGCACTTGAGAGAGAGAATAATAGTAGGAGAAAGGTGTTACTAAGGGAAACAAATATACAAAAAGGGGTAGTTAAAGGGGAAGGGGAAAGGAAGGCTGTATAAAGAACTATGGGAATAAAGGTGAAAACAAACAAACCGCAAGCACAGAAGGAACCGGAAGGAGATGGAAGAAAGCCCTACACAAGCCACATGGTTGTTAACTGAAAATCCTAGTGCCAGAGGTGGGTTTCCCCCTATGAGATGTTGGCTAGAGGGGCCACAGGGGTCTCCAAAACATTAAAGGCCACTGCCAATAATGTTGGTTGTATACCAGCAGTGGCGAGTAAAACCTTTTGCTGAAGACACCATGTGATGTGAGCTCAGGAGATGGAGAAACCAACCTTAGACTAAGCTGGAAACTCCCTGCCACTGGATGGATATTTTCATAGTGCCAGAAGGTGATATGCAGATGGCTTGGGGAGAGCTGTCCCCTATAATTCTACTCACTGATGGACCCTGTGTGCTGCACTATCAACATGCCAAACAAGATGTTCCAGCCAGTACAATAGTGGTGTGTCTAGTGTACGTACAACCAGCAAATTTTTGATTGGATATAATGCCCACTCCTAGGGGTGGAAGACACATCTGGTAGTGTAGACCAGGCCAATTTAATATCCAGAATATATAAAGAACTCAAAAAGCAAAGAACTAAGGAAAGAAGTGACCCCCTGTGGCAGGGGAGGATATAAGCTTCAGTGGGGAAGCTGCTGCATTTGTTTTGTTAGATGGATGTGATGCACCTCCTAAAGTACCATCCAAGCATTTGTGTTTACACTCGTAGGTTAAGTTATTAGAGCAGCCACTGTTTTGATGTTCTTGCTTCTTGCTGTTTGTGTTTTTATAGTAGATTAAATTCCATTGAAATGGGCCAACAGCCCATGGAAAACAGATGATGCAGAGACCTGAAATTTCAGGGCCTTGCCACAATGGGAGGAAGATCATCCCACAACTATCGCCCCCTCCAAGGCTCAGGGACTTTTGTGGAAGAGGTTGGCAGTAAGAATGTAAGAGCCAGAAGAAGGGGTGGAATGTTACCTGGAAGTGTTCTCCGACCACTATCTTGACAAGCTATAGTCACACCTCCTTCATACCCTTGTTAAAGAGTTGATGGGGGAGTCAGTTACCCCTCCTACCCAATCAGTTGACCTTAGTTGCATGTGGGTGAGGGGCTAAGGACATTTAAGCTGAGAATGCTGTGACCACCTCTCTCACCATTTTGTGCAGCTGTTAGGAAGTTGCAGGATCTATATTTCAGGTGTGGACTTTCCAGCACAGATGTAATTGGGGGGACACTCTTATGTAAATAAACCCCACCCTATGCTCTGTTAGAAAGCCCAATAAAGTCATTAGGATTTTCAGAAATAAAAATAAAGAATAGAAGAACTAATGGAAACCTTCACTACCTCTCTCACCATTTTGTGCAGCTGTTAGGAAGTTGCAGGATCTATATTTCAGGTGTGGACTTTCCAGCACAGATGTAATTGGGGGGACACTCTTATGTAAATAAACCCCACCCTATGCTCTGTTAGAAAGCCCAATAAAGTCATTAGGATTTTCAGAAATAAAAATAAAGAATAGAAGAACTAATGGAAACCTTCACTA
>NW_008354544.1:822014-893782 GCF_000622305.1 Nannospalax galili | reverse complement strand
TATATATATATATTGTGTAACCTGCTTCAGGTTATTTCTGGACAAATGTGTTAAGAATTGCTTCTCTTGGGAATGAAATAAAAAAAGAAAAAAATTCTCACACATATTTGCCTTAACAACGGCTAAAATGAATCAGCATTTTTATGATTCCCTGGAAACTTTAGAACACTGTAATTCTAATGTTTTCCCTGCATTCTTCGATATTATTTGTGGCTAATTGACTTTCACTTTTTCATAAAAAGAAACTCCAGCACCGTGAATACTAGCATTACTGCGGTTGGGATTCAGTTTCCAACATCTTTACAGAGTCTCCTTTGCTGTTGCTTGTCATGTCCTCTTCCAAACACTTAGTTTCAATTCCCCACTCGCTCATGTACACCTTTCCATATTTCTTTCTGGAAACATATTAACAGGAAACTATCTTATATTTTTGAATAAAAACATTTTTGTTTTGCTCTAATCAAAGGCAAATTTACACTTCCCACTACACAGTTTCTTTTCCTCAGGGCCAGGCCAGTTGTAGGAATATTTGTTTCTTTTTAAAATCTGAATTTGACCAATAGAGCAGTCTTTCAAGGCTCACAGTATTTCTAAGATGGCTGTTTTCAGCTCTGGTTAAAATTCATGTAAAGCCAATGTTCCCCACTTCTGAGGAAGTCTTAGAAAAGTCCTGGATATTAGTATGAGGGCTCACGTTTTGTCCTATAGCTTTGTGGCCATCTCTAGCTCTGCCCTACTGCTCTGGCTTTGCATCTAGCTTTATAATTTGTGTATAAGAGATGGTGCTGAGCCCTCCCAAGTCTGCTCTCTGGAAGTATCGTGGCACGCCCTTATCGACCAACCTTTCCGTCCCCTCTTGGCTTACTCTCACCTTTCTGTCACCTACCTAACCCCAGAGGACACTTGCATTCATCATCTTGAGTACCTCTGGGCTAAACCTGCCTATTCTATGTCCATAGGCATTTTGTGTCGTCTGTGGTTTGTTTATTTCTATATCTTTTAGGAACCTCTGCACGGTGCTATAGAATGTTGGAGATAAAGCAGTGAACAAAGGTTCCCAAGTCCCTAATTCTGTAACAGCTTATAGTTATGGGGAACATTGAATAAACGTATCCTACATAAGTTACATGGTGTTTCGGCCAGTGGTGACTAACAGAGATGCACGTTAACCAGGGAAATGGGATACAGAATGCTGCTAAATAATAAATAGTATTCAAGGTTGGCTTACAGGCCGAGTGACATTGAAGGCTGAGCACACTTTGCAGAAATTGACTTTGAGGCAGAGGGAGCAACTAGTACAAAGACCTCATAGCAGCGGGTGGAAAGCACACACATTTGGAATTAGCATCATCATGAATGGCAGCAAGGAGGCCAAACAGAGGAGCCAAGTCGGGAAGCTACAGCTGGGTGGAAAGGGGTCCCCGTGCTTCAGCACAGGGAAACATACTCTCACAAGCTACTTTTATAATTTAGGATAAAAATAAGATTTGTCTGAATCATCACTCATACTAGCAAAGTACAGACTTGAAAGATGAGAATCACTGGCATCCTTATTTCATCTGAAATACTTGAAGAAAGAACTTGAGAGAACTGGCCTACTGCATCTGGAAGGGCAGTGTGGACACTCATTATAGAGTGCTCTTACTTTGTAAGGCGTTGGTACGCTTATATGTTAACAAATTTCCTTTTCTCCATAGGACAGTCCTGGCAGCCAATTCAATTAATTATTTCTATGATGCAATTACCATGTGACATTTACTACATGTAATATTCCATTGTTTTCTGTTACAACATGCGAGTTCACTGTTATTGGTTGTAATTATTCTCTTTTCCATATTGTAGCTTTGTTGGGGTTAGAATGTGACGAACGAGCAATCTCAGTTATAAGAACTTCTCATCTCTATTACTGATGCATTGACGATGATGATTATTCATTTCCTACTTAATTCTATGAGGTAAGTGCATACCAGTCTGCTGGTGCACACATACCTGTCAGAATGGAGGAGGTGGAGAATAGATTACATATTTTTCCTGTGTGTAAATCCTAGGATATATGAAATTGAGTAACAAGAGAAAGGTATTAAGTATCTAAAAGAAACCATCTGCCAGGTTGGTAAAATCAAATTAAAGAAGCTGCCATTTATCCTATGTACTTGTGTGGACAATTGAAAGAGGTTGATTCTACTTGAGTAATTTTCAAGGTCCTGTTTAGGGCTATGATTTTTCTAAAACTCATTCTAGGCACTAGTCAACCAAGGCAATTATGTTCCCTTTACACCATTTTTAGAAAGAAAATGCATACATTTAGTTGATGCTTCGAAGAAACAGTCTTTAGCAAAATGCGGACGGGAGAGCGAAAGTGGAAGGCAGCTGCAAAGCAGCCATGGGAACTGGTTCTTGTCTTGTCTCTTTTATATTTTTTAAAATTTGGTTCAATTAAATCCTCTGTGAAATAATCACAACTTAAATGTGGATTAACTCTCGGGTAACATAAGAGTCTGTTTATTCCTTTTATGAAGGAAGGACAGTGTAAAACAATAAAAAATAAAAATAAAAGCTACTGACACCCCGAATGTGAGAGATCATAGGGGCTGTGAGAAGAAAGGAATACCGTTATGGGCAGGAGTGCTTGGAGAAACTGAGGGAAGATGTAAGCAGGACTTGATGGAGGGGATTTTGATGGGCAGAGAAGCAGGAAGAGGGACTCCAAGTGGGAAGAATAGTTTGCAAAGGACCACATGTGGGAATGACCATCATATATTCAGACAATAAAAGGGAACAAACTTGGCTGAAGTGGAGAGTTCACAGAATTAAAGGAGAGTGAGGAGAGGAGATCAAGCCTGATCGGCATATCGTATGAGGAGAGATTTGAATCAGATAGAGGAATTTAAATTCTTGTTAGAAGGAAATACATAGCGTGATTTCAGTGCCTGTGGTAGAACGAGAACCTCAGAAATGCTCTCCTCCATAAAAGCAATGAGAAAATGAGAAACATGGCATCATTGACCATCAGAACTGTGGAAATCAGCCCCAAGCTTGCAGCAACTTAGAGCACTGGTCAAGACAATTGGGTGAATCTCAGCAGGTTGCTGATCTTTGTGGTATCTAAACCTTCCTTACTCTCATTCCCCTTTTTCAACTCAATGGTACCATTGCAGATCAGTAACCCACAAGAAGAATGAAAATCAGCAACCTGACAGTCCCATAACAGACCAAATGGGGCTAAAGTTCCCTCAGAGCCTCATTCCTAGGGAATGGTTTTCATGTGATGTGTCTGATGGTTCCTGGAATGCTTCCCTTGCAAAGCTGCTTCTGTTGAACTTTGAGGGTGCGCAGGGTAGTGAAACAATAGGCTAGCCAAATGCTCGTGGAAAACAGGAATGAGATGTCCACAGGTGTTTTGAAAACCTCTGATATCACTCTGGGATCCACATGCAGGTGCAGGCTGTGTTATAGATGTTGAAGGCTCTGTACATGATCAGTAAAGATCTGAGAGGGCCCTACAAGTTAACCTTGTTTGATCTTGAGCCTCTGTGTAGGCAGAAAATGAATTTTAAAGCACAGTTCTCATTTATTCAGTTCAATATAGCAGGCATGTCCCAAAATACAGCTTATTATTCAGAACTGGGAGAAATTTTAGCTCCAGGCATTTAGAAATTAGGTTATGAATAAGTTAATTGAACAGAGAGGCCGCTGTCCAAAACATAACAAAGAATACACTTAACAGTATTAGTTCATGAAAGTCACCAAATGAACAGCAGTTTTCAAAAGCAAAAAGCCAAATACAGAGATAGTATTGAATCAGAGATCCAGAACTGCCTCATTGTAGAATTTAAAATGATCAGTTTTCAGGAAATAGAGATAGTCAAAGAAAGAAATCACAGCTGTACTCCCCACACGTTTATAAAAACAAATAAAGGCAATGAGTAGAAACTGCCCCTGATGAGGCCCAGGTATTGGACTTATCAAAGTAATTTAAAATTCTCTCAAAGAGCTAAAGGAACCTATGCCTGAATAATTAAAGTGGTGAGAATTCTGTCTCCCCAAATGCTGAGAAGCAGTAAAGAGAAGCATTTATGCAGCATGTGCTGTTTCTCTTCAACTTATTTTTTGAAGGAAAAGGTTTATTTTGGCTCCTGGTTAGAGGGTACAGTTCATGATGGCAGGGAAGGCATGGAGGTAGGTAGCTTCACCACACTGGGAGTGTACAGTGTACATCTGGGTTGCTTTACCTCCAGTGAAACAGGAAGCCAGGAAGCAGAGTTAGGACAGGATGCAGGGTCCAACTAAGAACCTGTAGAACTCCTACCATCCAAAGGCTCTGCAACTTCCAAAAACAATGCCACCAGATGAAGAACGATTGTTCTAACACATAAGCTTGTAGGGGACAGTCCACATTAAAATATTTTATCCTTGATCCCCATAGGCTTGTAGGGGACAGTCCACATTAAAATATTTTATTCTTGATCCCCATAGGCTTGTAGGGGACAGTCCACATTAAAATATTTTATCCTTGATCCCCATAGGCTTGTAGGGGACAGTCCACATTAAAATATTTTATTCTTGATCCCCATAGGCTCATGGCCATCTCATAATGCAACATGTGTTTCAGTCCAACCTCAAAAGTTCCCGTAGTTTTATAATCCAACACTATTTAGAAGTCCAAAATCTTTCTTAAGACTCAAGGCAAGCCTGGTGGTACATGCCTTTAATCTCAATACTCAGGACACAGAGGCAAGCAGATCTCTGTGGGTTTGAGGCCAGTCTGATCTACATAGCAAGTTCCAGGATAACCAGGGTTATATAGTGAGACTGTCTAAAAAAGAAGACTGAAGGCAATCTCTTAATTGTAGACTTATGTGAAACAAATGAATTGCATATTTCTAGCATATAATGACACAGAGCAAAGATTACCATTTCAAAAAGGAGGAATGAGGGCCGGGCAAGGAAATATCAGACTAAAGTAAGACTGAAACTCAACAGGACAAATATTAAACCCTCTAGTACCTTGTCTGGCTTCTGGAGCTCTTGATGGAATCGTGTGGGCTCCAATGGGCTTTGGTAACCCCACCTTTCCAACTCTGTTGCCAGTCTCTTGGGTTGACTCTACATGATGCCCAGTTTTTCTAAGCAAACAACCATATTATTGGCATCTCCAGTATCCTGCAGTGGCCAATGAAAAGGGAGCCTCGCTTTCACAGCTGCATGCACAACTTATCCAGGAACTCCATTCGTGGAGTCCCACCTTGCTAAGCACTGCTTGGTCTTAGAAGTTTTGTAGAACCATAGAACAAACCTCTGTCTTTCTCATTGCATTCGTGCAAAATTGATACTCTGTGGGTGACACCAAGTTATACTGCCAACTTGTGATTGTAGCCTTGCCTCCTTGGACCACAGGTGCAGTGACCTCTGTGTGGTTTCCAGCAGAACCTGGGAAAACACTTCCCTAGGTGAGAAGGGTACCCAAGATGATCTCTGTGTGGATGTGCTCTCTTGAAATAAATGTTTCTCAGATGAGTTTGTATCATTGTCCCCTGGAGTTTTCAGGGTTTGCAGTCTTCCCTTAGAGTGCTCGTCCTGCTGCCTCAGTACAAGCCTGAGATTTCTTTCTACCGGTCCTGATCCCGTTAGCAATTATAGCTGTTTTGTCATTACCTGCCTTTCCCACCTTGTCTGAAACTTTAATCATATCTATTCTCCTTTCCTAGGAAAACTGTACATTTTCACATCTTTCTTTTCCACATTTGCTTTGACTTTTTACTATATACCTTACTAAAAGCAGCCAGGAAAAAACATACACTAGATTTGTTGCTCTGCTCTCTTGAAATCTCTTCTACCAAACCACTTAGTCTACTATTTTTTAATTAAGCCTCATTCGAAATTTTAGGGCACAGGGAGAATGCAGCCAGATGCTCTGCCAGAATGTAACATGAGTGGCTTTTAATTCCAATGGAGTCTGTGTTCCTCTTTTGAGCCTCATGCACTGGGCTTCCACTGCTCACACTTTCATCAGCATTCTGGTACAATTCCACTCTTGGTACCAACTTTCTGCATTAGATGTTTTCTTATTGCTGTGACTGAATAGCTAACATTTAAACTTAAGGGAGAAAGGATTTATTTTGACTCACTTTGAGGGCACAGCCCACTGTGGCAGGGAAGGGCATGATAGCTCCACAGTGGTAGGAATGTTCAGCTGAGACACCTCATCTCACATTTCAGCACAACATGAATCAGAGACTTCTGTTTCTTATGTTTCCTTGAATACCACCATTGTAAAACTACACATACATACATACATACACACATACATACATACATACATAGAGAGAGAGAGAGAGAGAGAGAGAGAGAGAGAGAGAGATCCAAACAAAAATTAGGGTTTGAAAAGTAAAATAACTTAGTATCAAAAACTTTCTACTGGAATTTTAAAGTAGACTTGAGAAGGCAGAAGAAATAATCAGAAACTTGAAGGTGTGTTAACTAAGACTACTCAGTAAAATCCATAGAAAAGTATGAAAAGTATGAACAGAGCTTCAGAGACCTTTTGGACACCATTAACTTTACCAAAACACCCCCAATAATAGACCCAGAATGAGAAAAGAGAAAGGATCAAGAAAAACATTTAGAAAAATAATGACTCCAAATTCCCCAAATCTGATGAAAAATATTAATCTACAAATTCAATAAGCTCAGTGACATTCATGTAGAACAAGCTGTAAAAGGTCCCCATCTAGAAATAGCATAAGCAACCTGCTGATAGCCAGACAAGAGGAAAATCTTGAAATCACCATAGGAGAAGCATCTCACTATGTAAATCTGTGATTCTTCTATTAATTTCTGATTTGGGATTAGAGTTTGGGGGCTAGAAGCAGAGGGAAGACATATTAAGGTGCTCAAAAAAATGACTGTCAAACAAGAATTCCATGTGCAGTAAAAGTATCGCTTGAAAATTGAAGATAAGTAAATAGAATGTCATATAAAAAACCAGAAAGCTTCCAGGTCAGTTCCAGCTCAATTGCTCCAAGTCCTGTGTCTAAAGTGTGGCCTATCTGCAGCAGTGGAGTCTACGGCATTAGCCTGTGTTATTTAGGGAGTCTCTTCGACTACCCTGACCAGTTACTTCTTACGGGTTTCTCCTGCCTGGCACTGTTGTTGTTGCTGTTGTTCTACAGCCTTTAGTGATCTGCACGCACGTGTGTCTTTCTTGTACGTGTATTTCTCAGTAGAATTTTGAACTGATATATTTCCCTCTGGTTTTTCATACCATCATCTAAGCATTACTTACCTCTTCTCTGACTCTGCTGTAGAGCCTTCTTTACTCCCTCCCCAGCTAAAATGCTTCCCCTTTCCCTATCCTGCCTTAATAACACTTGTCCCCAGTCTCTCACTCTCTTGAGCTCCTTCTTTCCTTTTACTCCCATGGTTCCTTTCCACTTTCCTGGCTCCTGCGGTTGCATCAGGATATGCATCTAGGATTCCCAGCATCAACATGGGGAAGTAGGTAAGAAATCTTAACCCAATCTAAGAAACTTTTGACAACTAATGGCTGCTGGGATGGGGAGAGACAGTGTCTTACAGGGATGGGACTCTTGGTGGGCCTACTGGATGGACCCACATTGAAGGACATTTGGGGACACAAATCAGACTCTATAGGCTATATTATGTATATAAAAAAGAGTACATTAAATTGGGTGGGGGTTAGTGGGGGAGGTGTGGATAAGGGAGGGGATCTAAATGCTATCAAACTATATTCTATGAAAAGCACAAAAATTCAATAAAAATAAAATTAAATTAAAAGCCTGAAAGCTTGTCTCTCGTAATCATCTTGTAAAAGAAATACTAAGGAGCAGGGCTGGTGAGATGGCTCAGTGGGTAACGTAGCTTGCCACACAAGCCTGGCAATTTGAGTTCAATCCCCATAACCAACATAAAGATAGAAGGAGACTTCACAGGCTGGAGAGATGACTCAGTGGTTAAGATCACTGGCTGTTCTTGACGAGGCCACGGGTTTAATTCCCAGTACCCATATGGTGGCTAACAACTGTTCATAACGCCAGGTCAAGTGACTCCAATGCCCTCATCTGGCCTTTGTGGGCATTTCCCAACATGGGTGCATTTACATACATGTAGGCAATATACTCATATACATAAAATAATATATTAAAGATAAATATTTTCTTAAAAAAGAGAGAAGGATACTATACAAGTTGTCCTCTGTCTTCCACACATATTCCATGGCACCTACCCCACCCTCATCATGTACACACATGCATAATAATAATAAATTTAAAACATTTTTAAAGAAATATTAGAATCCTTTAGGTTGACATCAAATGAATTTGACAGGAACTTCAATCTATATGAAAAAACAGAAAGCATTACTCAAATTAATAAATGGTAAAATACAAAAGACAGTAGATATTTTTTATAGCCTTCTCCTCTGTGCTTTAAAGGAAACTTCATGGAGTAATAATGATAAAAATCTGTGTTAATGGGCATGCAATGTGTAAAGGTGCAATTTGTATGAAAAAAGTGTCATGCAGGAGTAATGTGGATAGACAAGTTTATTTATGCTGTTAAAACTAAGTTGGGCATATCTTTCCAGGGCAGTTGTTGAAGCATGCAAGATTCACAGATGGATAAGGTTAAGATTAATTTTTTTCTTCTGGTAGTGTTACAGAACCTTTCAATACTATGAAAGCTAGCCAGTAGAGGTACAGCTTTGAAATCAGTACCACCATGATTTCTCCTTATTTTTTGTGCAACTCATATATGTAGTATCTTCAGCAATAAGGTCTTGCAGTCAGGTTTTGGTGGGTAACCAAGAGCAGGGTCAGTGGGTAGTATTGTTTGAGGGTCTATGGAACTTCTGGTCAACAGATTCAAAAGAGGAAGTCTACCCCTGGCACTGACTTTTACTTTGCTAGCCTATCATGTCTAGTCAGGGCAAAGTTTCTCTGTTATAACTCCCTTAAAAAAATTCTTATCTATATTGCACAGGTAATTAAAAGTACCAGACTGGTGGAACTACCCTTCTTGGATGTTTAACAACCATACTTGGAGGCCTACACTAATCTGGTTGGAGGGACCTAAAGGACATTTTTTTGCCCCTTGCTCTCCAAGGTTGACCAAGTTCCAGGGGACTGTGGAGCATCTCTCAAAATGTTTTGTAACTGTGATGAGTCACCCGTCCTCTTGTTTGGGGAGGCCATGGAGACCCCACCAGATGGATTAAAAAGTCTCCAAAGAGGAGGATTGACTCAGAGGAAGCATTTCCTCCATGCTTCCAAGTGAAGCCAGCCATGGTCTGCAGGACCTTTGACTTATCTTCACATAGACGGAACTGGTAAAAGAAAGGAGCCAGGGGCTCCTCCCAAGCCCATATGACCCCTGAGGAGCAGATCCTCAAATGACCTCAAGAGTAAAAACAAATCAGTTTATTTGGTCCAATTGTGTGTCTTAAACACCCAAAAGGAAAGTATAACCAAAGATTAAAGGTATCAATATATTTCTTTGAGAGTTCAAGGGATTACACTTCCCAGACATTAGGCTTAACTCCATATAAAATGTTATTTAGACAATTGTTTCTCATTGATGATTTTGTTTCTAAGCAGAAAGTGCTGCTCAGATGTAAGACTTCAATTCTTGGTCTGCAATATTGTAGTGCCCACCTGTAGCTAAAGGAGACAGCCCACTATTCTAAAATGATGGCTAAATTTGTTTTCTCCCCCTATCTAGAAGCCTTTGAGAGGGAACTGACACAGATTCTAGCCACTCCAACAGCTATCAAAGAGCCTGAAAACAAATTCTGAGTCCATCACTCTCGAGTCCAGCCTTGGCAGACAAAAGAAAAATGAGGAGGAACCCAATAGAGGGATGCTTTTGGAAGCTCGTCAAAAAATTCCAATGGACTCTGAAACAAACATTTGAAATTTTCCCTGTTTGGACTTTTTTTCTATTTCCTTATCTAGAACTTGTAATACTAATTCCTCTTGCCTTTACTTCTCCTTCACATCTCTTATTCACCAGTCAAGGACTTTCTTTTCTCCCTACATATAAGAGTTATGCAATTTGGGAGTCTTTTAGATAGATTCACTGAAGGGGTACCCCACTTGCCTCACCCTGCATCCCTATTAAGCATGGAAGAAGCCAGAGCAGGTCTGCGTCCCAATTCCCTATCAGCAATTTGGGTAACCTCTTCAGAGGATGGTGTGATAAGAACAGGAGGTAGGAATTGGCTAGGCAGTTAGGGTAAAAGACCCCAAAGAAAAGTAGCTAGTGTGTTGGCTAAAAGTCCAAATGTCCTCGGGCCTCTTTGCAACATACTTTGTTCCAAAGGCCAAAAATGTCCAAAGTATTTAGAAACTTTTATCTAGTCCCTGAAAGATTTTAGGGTTACCTCTTCAGAGGGGGGAATGTTAGAGTAGCAAAAAGCCCCATTAGAAAAAAGAAATAAAGAGTACATGAAGTTGTCAGAAAAAAAATGAGGAGATATGGGAGGAGTTGCATTGCTTGCATGTATGTAAGTGAACCCATGTTGGGCAGTGCCCATGGTGGTCAAAAGAGTGCATCAGAGTCCTGTGAAATTGGAGTTAGAGATGGTTAGCCACCATGTGCGTGCTGGGAATTGAACCCAGTTTTTCCACAAGAGCAGCCAGTGCTCTTAACCGCTGAGCTAACTCTCCAGCCTAAGGTAACTCTTTTTAATCTCCTTTATATGTGTGTGTGTGTGTGTGTGTGTGTGTGTGTGAAGAAGCTTCTAGTGGTAGATTTCCATATGGCTTTTTCTAAAGGTCTTTTGTGTTAATACCCTTCTCCATACTAACTCTCCTGCCCTGCTCTCCCATTCTCCACCCCAATTAACCCTTTCTACTGTATTATTCTTGTTTCCCCGTGTAGATCACTACATTCTAACTCTCCTCTTATGAAGCACCCAGCCTCCCCCCCCACCTTGGTTGGTTGTTTCTTAACCTCTGAATTTTCCAACTGAAGCGTACATACTTAAGTCTTCAAAGCTAGTATCTGGCTATGAGAAAGAACATGTGACATTTGTCTTTCTGGGTCTGGTTTACCTTACTCAGGGTGATTGTTTCTCATTCCACTCACTTGCCTGAAAATTTAATTGTTTTTGACAGCTAAATAGTATTTCATCGAATAAATGCACAATACTTTCATTATCCATTCATCAGTTGGTGGACATCTGGGTTGTTTCCATTTCCTGGCTATTATGAAAAGGGTAGCAATGAACAAGTATCTGTGTAGTAGAGTGTAGAATTTGGGGGTATATGGTCAGCCTCTGGTGCAATACTGGCATGAATATTATGGGACTAACCAATCACTTTAGAATTGGATTTAAAATCCACTTCATAGGAAAACGTCATACCTGACATTAATATCAGGTCTCGCAACGTGGGTAGACAGACCACAGGCCTCACAGACTTGCTCACGGGTCAATTCAATACAGGAAATTCCCCACATGAGGTTCCTTCTTCCCAAGTGTGTCAAGGTGACAACCGAAGCCAACTATGCAGTTAATAAAAAATATGAATACGAAGCTACATTAGTCAAGAATGTTCTGCTTGCGCATTAATAAAATAAAATTGAGTATAAAGTAACCAATGTTTTAATATTTTACTTTTAAAAGATTTATTTTATTATTTACTTATGTATATGTATATATGTCTGACATGTGCATTGGCATGTATATGAAGGTGCCCTTGAAGAACAGAAGAGGGGATTGGATCCCCTGGAGCTGGAGTTACAAGAGGTTTTGAGCTGCCTGATATGGGTCCTGAGAACTGAACTCTGGTCCTCCTCAAGAGCAACAAGTGCACTTTCCTACTGAGCTAACTTTCCAGCCCTCACATTTCTTGGGAATTGATTTTCTACACAGGTATCAATATAGTTCCATGGGAGAAAGAATAATCTTCTCAACATTTGATACTGTTGTCCACATATAAAAGAATGAATCTGGACTTCAACTTCACAAATTAACTCAACATGAGATAATGACTTAAATGGAAGAGTTAAATCTATAGAACTCCACTTCTGTGTAAATCATAGTGACCTTTGATTGGGCAATAATTTCTTAGATATACACAAAAAGCAGACACAATCAATTAAAAAGTAAATTTGAATTCATCAAAATTAAATTTCTGCATTTTAAAAATGTTAAAAAGTGAAATATTAAACTAGAAAGTAGGAGAAAATATTAATATCATGTATTTTTACAGAGATTTAACATCAAGAATAGCTAATTTCTTTAACTACAAAATAAAAAGATAGCTAATGATACACAAAATATTTGAATAAGCATTTCTTCATGAAAGGTGTACAAAGATCAATGAGCGCATGAAGAAATGTTCAATATTGTTCAGCAATATGGAAACGCAAATAAAAGTTCTGGTACAGTATCTCTTCCTAGCACTAAGATAACTACTGCAATGTAGAAGGGGGCAAATCAGGTGTGGACAGGGCAGCTGAAGATCTGAAGTCCTCATTCCTGACTGTTAAGAATATAAAATGCTCATTTTGGGAAAAAGTTTGGTAGTTCCTCAGTTGTTAAAAACGAATTTTCCATATTACCCAGCAATTCCCTGCAAGGTAATGCTGAAGACACATGTCCACACAAAAACTGTACACACAGTTTAATAACCGAATTACTTACAGAAGAGGAAAAATGAGTAGAGGGGAAATGTCCATTAACAACTTAATGGTTAAATATAGAGCCATGCCATGAAACAAAGTACTTTTATACATGATATACCATGGGTAAATCTTGAAAGCATGCTGTGTGATAGACGTGAGATAGAAACAACCATACACTAATTTCATTTGTATGAAAAGCACAGACTATGAAAAGCCATAGTGACAGAAAGTAGATATGTGGATGCCAAGCCTGGGGACAGTAATGGGACTGACTGCCAGTTGCTATGGAATTTTTTTCTGGGTGACACAAATACTCTGGTATTAGACAATGGTGATTATTTTACAACTTTATGAATATCATCAGAACCACTGAATTATGTACTCTATAATTGTAAATTTTATGGCATATGAAAAATTAGCATCTTTTGGGTTTTTTTTAACAGAAGAAATGGCATGTTAGGAATGTATTACATTGTCCCAAATAGTAGCCAAGTGATGATCAGTAAACTTAGATAGAAGTTAGAGCAGGAAGACTTGGCTAAGAAAAGATAATGCATTCTCTCCAAAGAGCACTGGATGAGGAGTCCATATTATTTCAACAGTTGTTTTAGAGAAGTTTTTCTGCTCAGAAATATCTAGTACTTATCAGTACTGAGTTACAAACGTGTTCAATACATTTTATACAGATATATGCCAAATGGTCCATGTCAACTCTAGGAATGTGTGTGCATATATCACTTTGTATACAACATCAGTATGTAGTGTTTCTCCTTCTGCACAGTAGGATTCTTTATGCTGAGGGGTAAATTATATCCATGCAAGAATATAATTTTTAAAAGATAAATTTATTTGTGCAAGATGCTGTTGATAACTAGCATATGCTAACAAAAGTATTAAAAATAAAGGAGACTACATCTAAAGATCCAGGTCTAGTGGATGAGTTTGCCATTGAGAAGAGTTTTGGAGGCTAGAGCCTTTGCTTTTTCAACCACAGTTTTGCCTAGGTGACCATAAATACATTTCAACGCATATACTGCATGCTGGGTGTTATATAAGCTTTAGAATAGATGGTGTACAATGGGTACAATGTCTAACACATGCTACATGCTGGCGAATACATGTATCCTGTATACTTAATAGCTCATATTTTACATGCGTATATGAGAAAAAGCACAGGTTAGAGCTGCCATCTTCCTTAAATTTGGTGTTATTTTACCTAACACTATTTAGAGATGCCCATGTTTGAAATATATTTCTGATCTGTGTTTGTGAAAATATAAAAAGTCCTTCTAAGAATAGGAAATCAGTTCAGGAATGAAACTTCCTCTGTTGCTTAAAGGGCGGTGTTTTCCCATGCAAATGTAGCAAAGCCCAGAAATTAGCAATGACTGCTAAATTAACACACTTGAAGAGCTTGGCTGGTTCTAATAGGCAGTCAAATGGTCTTGTTACATTGTAATGGTGCCAAGCTAATTGAAGTGATTACTGTTGCTCATGAGCAGCCTTTTTGAAGTAGAAGTCTTTTAAATTATCCATAGACGTTAAATGTCAGACGCTATTGTGTAATTATACTTTGTAAATGCTGAATGTCATAAGGCATCACAGGTAATTGAGGTTTACAGAGAAGAGCTTTTTCTAAACCTAATTGGGCATCAATTCTTTGTCACTTTTTCTAAATCTAATTGGGCATCAACTTTTTGTGCCAGGGGATACTCCAATGCCTCACAGAGTCCTTTCTTCCCTCCCTTTTTTCCTGCCAGACCTCCTCATGGGCCCTATGTGCCATGACATTTCCACACCACTGAGCTTAAGAATCTCTGTTTCTATCACCCTTCAGAGTCTTCTGGGATTGCTACACTGGTTTGGGATTTCACAAACTGGAGCTGTCTGCAGCCTGATGTGGCTATCTGATGGCCAAATGAGGCCATCTGCATGAAGCATCACCTTTAAAATCTCCGTGTGGTCCCAGAGTCTTCTGCGTGCTCTGGGGTTTTCATCTAAGTGGGGATGGGGCTGCTGCATATGATTTTTGAAAAGTGCTTTTGCATGATATTAGAAACGGAGGTTTCTGTGACTCTAAAATAGCCTTTTATACTTTTTTCCCCATTGTTTTTATTTCTTAGGTCATGTTAGAGCTCATGTCTCACTCCCAATTCATACCAGCATTTTAGCAGTTTTCTTTTTGTTTTTGTGATGGTAATGTGAAGCTTAAACTAAAAATTGGAAGCTTTTTTTGCCCGACCTGTGTGAGACCTGCACTTACCAAACAGTCCTACTAGACCTAGTGATAAAGACAGCCAGATGTCTAGCTGTTCATTGTGAATTCTTCAGCTTGGCTGCTGGGAATCCATAAAAAGCACCAATTTTTGTTAGTGGCTGGGAGGAAATATACAAAAAGGATTTTTGACTTGAATAATTCTTCATACATATGTTCAATTGGCCACCAATTTTATTAAATATACCTGTCGTTATCTCACTGTGATTTTGTGGTTGAAGCCTCAGTGTGTACTTCTAGTAGGCTGCATTTCTCTGTTTTTAAAAAGCATTCATTATTTTCTGGATAAATTAGGTTCTGAGTAAAATGTCCTCTGACCCACACAAGGAGAAGTGTGGTAGATGTGTCAGTGCATGCAGGAAAGAGTATGTCAATATTTCAATGTGTGGTAGATGTGTCAGTGCATTCAGGAAAGAGTATGTCAATATTTCAATGCAATGAAAAAAATAAAGTCAAGTGTTCTTGGCGGAATATGTTGCAGAGTTTTCTGACATCTAAAAATGGCTGCAGAGATGGTCACATGGATCCTCTAACTGGTCCTTCCAGCCTTCCAGTCGTCAAAGAAGTACTCATACTCCTTGATTATGATTCATCTCATTGTGATATTGAAAAGGCAAATTAAATGAGTACTTTTTATACATTACAAGCAGTATACAGATACTTGTCAGAAATAACATTAAGCTGTAAGTGTAGTCTTCTAGCATCACTTTTGAAGGTGGCTTTTGTGATATGCCTGTCGGAGAAGAATAAGGTTCAAGGATATTATTAAAGTTGTTAAAAGTTTAAAGCAATAATATGCAAGGTGCTGCACAAAATGTTGAATTATACATGGCTTTTGTATAGTGAGCACACGCATCTCCTCTCATTGTGCTTCCTCCCTGAGCAAATCGTACCCCACTTACCCGCGTGTCTTGGAAGTCTTGCTTCTTTGTACGTTCTTCTCTCCACTGTCCACTTGTGACAGGGTG
Organism: Nannospalax galili; assembly: GCF_000622305.1. Classification (NCBI taxonomy): domain Eukaryota; kingdom Metazoa; phylum Chordata; class Mammalia; order Rodentia; family Spalacidae; genus Nannospalax; species Nannospalax galili. The sequence continues at coordinate 877,891 of NW_008354544.1, read as the reverse complement.
GCTTGAAGTAGTTGGGTATTGATTCTTAGGGATGTTGTCTTGATGCCTAAGATGCAGGGGGACTGGTGGCTAGATGGTTCTGCAGAACTCCCCTGTTCCGTTATATTTTTCTAGGAATCTTACTCAAATATAAGCCACAAAGCATGGCTCTGTATACAAAGGCTTCAAAAAGAATTTCTGCTGGACCCTGGCCATTCAGTAAGCATCAGAGGAACACGTCAGGATTATGGTAGCAAATGCTGATTCTCAGTGTTCTAAGGGCAGGTTGAACATTCCTAGGGACAGGATGTTGTAGGCTTCATGGGATATGCATTAATGCTATTATATAATGTCACTTATTTCCAGCTCTGTGTCCTCAGGCTTGTATTATGGTCAGATTTGGGTCATATGATTTTATGCAACTAGTTGTGAGTAAGTGATGTGTCATTTTCAGATTGGAATACTTACTGGAACTCACTGTTCAGTCCAGGCTCAAACTTGTGATAATCTTTCTGTCTTAGACTCCTGCGTAGGCATGAGACGCTTTGCTTGGCTTAAAAAACTGACATCTCTGGAGAGCCTCTGTTCTGTATATCATTGTGACTGGCAGTATTGAAGTTGATGGTTGCTCTATCAGCTAGAGCAGAGACCTGAATTAGAGCTGCAGCTGACCTTAGTGGATCTGTAGAGTGGATAAGAAGTAAAATTTGCTATTATTGGCATTTACCTTGCTGAAGCATAATAGCTTACTTGATAAGCCATATCTAGAACAGTGATTCACTCAGCCAATCATGAAGTCATTAGAGCCTATGTCAGGGATTATAAATGCAGATGCCAGTGCCCAGGAAACCGAACTGAATGAAGCAGGCAGGTATGCCCGAGAAAAAGAAAAAAAAAAACAAACATGGATTGTGGGTTGTTTGCATATTCCCTGTAGCCCCGGCTGTCCTGGAACTCACTATGTAGACCAGGCTGGCCTTGAACTCACAAAGATCTGCCTGCCTCTGCCTCCTGAGTGCTAGGATTAAAGGCGTGCGCCACCGCTGGGCTTGGTATGTCTTTTAATCTCTCTTTTGCAGTGATAGCACCAGAATCAATTTCTTACTAGACATGAAACAGAAGTCACATGTGATGCTCAATGTTGACCTTCCCTATGTATTGGGAACACATTTGCAGGGTCATGGGGGAAGCACATCAGACCACACCAAGCCTTTCTATCTAAATTAATATGAACACAAAATACCCAGTTTTCATGGTTTCCATGAGAACCTTGAAGTTCAGATTTTATGAGAAATGTTTTGATTTTGAAATAGTAGTCAAACTTTAAAATCATTTAGGAACAAACTAAATATAATCATAAGACTGACAATGTATGACTTTGACCGATAGCCAAGTTTCCCACAGACTTTGATTCTCAAGCTCCTGCTGCCAATGATAGTGGGAAAAAAAACCTCATTAGAGAGCCTACATTTTCTGAACAGGAGAGACATCAGCTGGTAATGTAATGAGACACAGAATTGTAGCAAAACACTGGCAGACATCTGTTGATTTCTCATTGTATGTTCAAAACCTTGCTAGCTGTGATGAGAGATACTGAAAAGCATACAAAAGAATAGCCCTGACTTGCTCTCAATCTTGTTGGGCAAAATATGTAAAAGCAACAAAATAATGTCTAAGCAACCAATTAAAAGAAGCAATTTCAATAGAATAAATAATATGACAAAATTAAATGAAACAATATTATAATAGACAACTCCCTTCCCTATTAGGCTTCTCTACAGAGTCAATAGGACATTGTGTGTGTTGTGTGTGCATGTGTGTGTGTGTGTGTGTGTGTGTGTGTGTGTGTGTGTGTGTGTGTGTGTGTGTGTGTGTGTGTGTGTGTGTGTAAAATAAGGTATGGACTCAAATGTGGAATCTGAGACGCCACATGCTTTGCTGCCCCAAGGCTAGAGATGCAGGGAAGTGGGTGGCATAGCTTGATTCCTAAGATCTGGGGAATGGAGGGTGTAGAATTTAATTCGGAGGGTCTGAGAACTAGAAGCCCCGAGGCTTGGAGAAAATCGATGCCTCAGTTTACCTAGTGGGGTAGAGGGTGAATTCAACCATCTTCCATTTTTTTCTTCTACTCAGGCACCCAACAGACTGAATGATGTCTGGAATCAACTCACGGCTGGGAAGGCCATCTGCTTTACTTCCTCCATCAGTTCAACTGTCTTCTGTACAGAGCCTCAGAGGCAACCTGGGAACTATTGTCTACCCAACTACCTGGGTGTCCCATGACCTAGTTAAATAGGTATATAAAATTAGTCGTCATAGAAATGGTGTAGGAACATATAGTTAATGGCCAACCTGTGTAGCAAGACTGTGGTGTGAGCCAAGGAAGGAAGACAGACCAGAAGGGAGACACAGTTTTGTAAGGCTGTGAGAACAGAGCAGTATACGGAAAGTTGAGGGACTGAGAGGTAACGGGTAGGGTAGAGAGAAAGGCTGCAGCACTTGATGACAAAGCATGAAGGCGGCAGAGTAAGGACTGCTGCTTGGCCAGTGTAGAGGGGCCTGGAGGGACTATGAGTGTAAGCTGCTTTTAAAGAGTCTGGGACATCAGGTGGAGGGATTGACTGTTGATGCTGTCGAAAGCTCATTATTGCACCCCACGGACTACACAGGAGCCGAGGCCAGCTCTGTACCTGATTAGTATCACCTATGTGATTTCGAACATTTGTCATCAACAATTCTTGTATATAGTAAGAAAAACTACATTAATGTTGGATTTGCATATGAAGCTTATTAAAAGCACACTGAAGATGCCATGCCCCACTCTCCTGAGGATGGGGGATTTGAGTGAGCAGTGCAGTGGATTTTGAAGCAGGCTGGTGTGGAAGGGCACCAAGCTGTGATCTGTGGGAGCCGAGTGAGCCCTGGAGCGCCTCAGTTAAAGAGTGCGATGAAATCAGAGTGAGGCTTAATCTTGCAGGTTGTATTAGAGGAAGAAGCGAGGCTGATTTATGCCATGCCTCCTGCCCAATCCCTGGTGGCAGGAAAGGGAAAAAATTATTCATGACACTTGTTAAAATTGGTAAGGCAGGTTTTTTCCCCTCGGAAGAAGGGAGAGTGGGTGATAGGTCTAGAAAACACTGCCACAGTCTTGCAGTGGGGTAGAGAGACTGGATTCAACTTCAGTAAAGACTGGTGGGGATTTATAACCAAGGAGCAAGTTGGGCATGAGCGAGGGAAAGGGACAATTGCTAAGAGGAAGCATGCAGGGTAAATGGTTTTTGATGATGATGGTTTATAGGTGATAAGATAACCAGATAACCAAATACCAAAGTTGAAGGATTGTCCTAAACTGAAAGTAGAATTCTTGTTAAACAGGGTCCTAGAAGGACAAGAAATAAGCTCAAGGTCAGCACAGCCAAGCAGGAGTTCTAACAGAAGAGCCCTGCTAAAGTTGGGGGATTTGTGTCCTCACAGTAAAGCCCATTTGCTGTCCGCTGGATGATTTCACGTGAAGACTTGGGTTGGAGGCTCTCTACAGTGGGTTTGTGTCTAACATGAGGCATAAGGCATGTTTATTGTCTGCCTGAGGGAGGAGTCAACTTGATTTCAGTGTCTCATTGTCACCTCTGCCTGTCTTAAACGCTTTCTTTCTGGTTCTTTGTGTTCAGGTTACAGTAAATATGGAAACAAAAATTTGAAGCCATGATTGAGAGAAAATTAACTATTACTACAGATGTAAATCTAAATTCTGTACTGGTTCCACATTCTTTTTAACATCCCTCAAACTATTTTTTTATCCTTCACTAGCATATAATCCAACATATTGACAAAGAAACAACTCAGTCTCACTTGCCTACAGAAGTCCCATGCATGATCACTAAAATATAAAGAATCAAAATTATCTTCGATACCTCTGCAATCCCTGAAGAGTGGAAAGAAAGGCTTTGCCTAGGGCAGAAAACTAAGATCTATTTTGCTAGCAAGTTGCCAGAGCTGTCAAGACAGTATTTACTTTTGTCAGAAGAAGGGATAAGGTAAAACACAGGGGGAGTTTCTAGGATGAAGAAATTAATGTGAAATTAATATGCAAACAATATGTCCTGAGGATGGAAAACAATTTAGGCAAATGAAGCAATCAGTAAATATTGTTTGTTACATTGATAAATAGAGTTTGGCAGTCATCCAAAGTTTGTTTTTAGTTTGAAGCCAAAAGTGCCTTTTGATTTGACAAAATAATTTTATGTATGTTAGTACAGACTGAAAATTTGTGTTCCTCCAAATTTATATGTTGAAACTCAATCTCTGATACAATAACATCAGATGGTAGGGCCTTTCATAGTTGATTAGGTCACCAGGAGAAGCTCTTATGAATGGGATGATAGACCTTATTAGGGACTAAAGAAATCAGTCCTCCCTTTCCCTCATCTGAAGGCACAGCGAGAAGGGACCATGTGGACCCTCAGCAGACAATGAAGCTACTGGCGCCATGATCTTGGATCACCTGTATACAGAACTGTGAAACGTAAGTCTGTTCATCATCCACTTACCACTTTTTAACAGAAGCTGAAACAGACAGAGTTGGGCCAGTGGATATGTATTCCAGAATGGCCGGGTGATGCGCACTGCTGGGAACTCACAGTGCATTTGTGCTGTGGCCTTGTAGGAAATTGTGTCTACTTTTCTTATGACTTAAGGACTTTGACAGGAGTTCTGATCCACATGGATCTGAGGTGCTTTCTTGTGAGCTGCTTCTTTCACTTTCACAGTCTTTTTCTTATGCTGGTATGGCAAATCATGCTAAGGGTAAGGATAATGGTGGATATATAATTATAAACTGAGTTAAGTCAACTTTTTTTGACTTACTTATTTTTATTTTATGTGTATGAGTGTTTGGTCAGCATGTATGCAAGTGCACCTGTGGAGGCCAGAAGAGAGGCTTCAGATTCCCTAGAAGTGGAGTTAAGGACAGCTGTTAGCTGTCATTTGGGTGCTAGAAACTGAACCTAGGTCCTCTGGTAGAGCAGCTAATGCTCTTAACCTGAGTCATCTCTCCAGCCCCAAGTCAACGTTTCTAAATAGCATTTGTTCTCTGAGATCGACTGCATGTTATGCAAAGTTCTAGGCTTCATATGAGAAGGAGGAAAATGTCAAGATATTTCTACCCTTTCCCCAACAAGGAACTTGTATTTCCCTCTTCGGGATCACTTTGATATCTAGCCAAGTATGGTTTAACTTTTAAACTCCCAGACTAAGGAATACACAGATTAAGACGATCAATGGATGGTGGCAACACAGATTGGGGACATAAGGAGGGTGCTGTATGCTCAGGGTATTATTCCCACTCCAGGCCCCTGCCATACACATTGAGGCAAAAAATCCAGTCAGAGGTAATCTCTGAGTTTTTGTTCTCATAAAATAACTGAAATGAACAATAATGTCCTTCAGATGTCTTACTGTTATAGAATAGATTTATTTTGGTGGGCTTGTTTGACCTCACAGGATCATGGTGTGTGAGATCTGGGAAGAGCAGACCACCCTGCTTACTTTCTAAGAGGCCCAGAACATATAAACTCCTACATGTGTGTCAAGTGCTGACAAAGTTTGAAGAATACTAAGCAGAGGCAAAAATTCTGAATGCCTATCTTTATGGCAACAGTAACAATAATGACAGCTAATGCTGACTCAGGCATGATTTGCCAGGCTCTAAGTGCCAAGCTCTTTTATTTCTATTTATTCATTTATATTTTTGAGACAGGGACTCATGTAGACCAGGCTTGCTATGTAGCTGAGCCTGATTCTGCCTCTAACTCTGAGTGCTAAGGTTTATACCTGGTTAAAACTCATACCTTGTTTATGAGTGTTGGAGATTTAACACAGGGCCTGGTCCATGCTAGGCAAGTATTCTACCAACTGAGCTAACATCCCTAGTCACCAAACATTTTTTGATTGTCAGGGAAGATGTTGGCATGAGCCTGCTTTCCCTGATGAGACAACTGAGGCATGGAGGTGTTAAGAATGTACCCACAACTACAGTTAAGAAAGTGGCAGAGTCAGTATGGAAGCTGGGATTTCAGAGTCCACATCCTGATGAGAGCTACCTTCATATCTATTTCTATATAAATTGAGAAGCAGCTGCTGTGTCACACTTTTCATCCTGACATAAACTCAAATAGAAGAAAACATGCCAGGCTTAACTCAAAAAAAGACCACCTCTTACAATGTTCTGGGTGTTGTAACATTGAAATTGAAGATTGGCAGGATGGAACCAGGGAAAGTCCACAAACTCAAGGAAATATTCTTTTTGAGCAAAAACCCCAAACGAGGAGCTGGAGAGATGTTTAGTGGATAACAACACTTGCTGCTCTTGTAGAGGACCTGAGTTCAGTTCCCAGCAGCAACCACATGGCAGCTACAGCCACCCATAACTCTAGTTCCAGGGGATCTGAAACACTCTGCTAGCCTCTACAGGCACTGCACACATGTGGTACACTTACATACATACATGCAAGCAAAACACACACATAACAAAGATCTTTTTTAAAAAGATCAAATTGAGAGAGAAAGAGGTCAATAATGCCTAGCTATTTTTTTTTAAATAGACGGAATCATATTAGTCCAACAAACTAATGACAATTTACACATACAGTATCACCACATAAGTTCATGTCTATAGCTAAAAGCTACATAACAAGAAACACTGCCAGACAGGAGAAACCTTCCATGGGTTGTTGGCCAGGGTGGTCCAAGAGACTCCCAAAATTACACAGGCTGTTTATTGCCACAGCCCTTGATGGCCTCCCAGAACTTGAAGGTAAGACCCTACTGCTGAAGACAGAACATACTTCACACACAGGATTTGGAGAAATGGAGCTGGAACTGACCTGAAACCACCTCCCCTGAAGGCAGCGCTCACTGCTTTGGAGAGCGCTATGAAGGTGCCAAGGGAAAACATCAATCAATGACCCAACACCAGCTTCAAGACTAAATAACTACATCACTGGCACCGTATATGACATTGGTGCAGCAGTGGCACTTTCATCTTGGGTGTAATCAACAACTTCCTAATTGGACTGAAAGCCCACTCAGTGGGAGCAAGCTCAAGTGTGGTACTGTAAACATAACCAAATGCACACGGCTGGAGTGATCATAGATCTTAGAGAAAACCCCAAGACTGTCACATCCCTAGACTAATGTGATTTCTTGCTATGCACAAAATATGTATCCTTATATTTACAGACAAATATCCCCACCACTCATCAAGGAAGTTTATTGTGCACCAGTTGGAGACTATTACCAAGTACCACAACTGGTCATACATAGATATTGTTTATGAATTGCTCAGGCATAAGCGACACATCTGCATTGCAACCTCTACACCTAAGGCACAGAACATAGAACAGGGTCAATGAAGACAACATTAATGAATCTCTCAATTCTCGTTAATGAAGATTCCTCATGCAACAGAGGGACAGAAGCACAAAAGGTTACAAATGGCCAAAATGTAGAGCTTAAGAGTCTGCAGATTGCTGGTCCATGGATAGGACTCCTATATAAAACTTCACCCACCCAGGGCTCAGGGGTGGAAAGATTGTGAGAGTTAGGGAGGAGGTGCATGACCATATGGAAACAGAGTCCTAAAAGCTCCTGGGGCCCTGCTCATATGATCCTATAGTAATGGTGTCAGCATACACAAGTCTCATGCAAACTCAGGCAGATAAGAACCTAGCATAGAACTGGGGAAATGAACAGCAGACCCCAATCTTAGGTGAGGAAACATTGGCAGCTGATTACTGCTGGGTGAGGAAGAGCTAATATTCATAAAACAAGAGACTCTAGATAGGCTGACTGGACCTCTGTGGATAGACTTGCACTGGGGAACATCTGGGGACACTGACTTGACACATTGAACCTTAATATGGATGACAGATTATATGGGTTCCTGTGGTAGGGCCATGGGAGTGTTCTGGTGGGGATGAGGGTATAAAGATGATTAGGATTATTTGAGATATTCTGTATAAAATATACAAAAATTCAATAAAAACAAATAAAAAAGCCCAGTTATGACTCCCACTTTTTATTGCTACTCCTGATAGAGTTCCTTAATATTTCTTATGACACATTCCACCATTCAAGCATTTAAGCAAGAATTAAAATTCCAGCAATTAATGTCAATATAATACAAAAATGCTGCAAAACTCAGTCCAAGTTAAAGCAAATTTTAATGATCCTAGCAGACAAACTGAGAGGGTAGGTTCTGACCTCTATCGGTGTTGCGGCTGTGATCTCAGCAGACCCCCAGAGAGTGCCGGGTTCTAGCCTCCCTGAGAGTGCCTGGATCCTGCCTCCATGTACTGGTGAGTTTCTCCTAACTGTGCCACACCCATCCCCCTACCTGGGATTTCCTGAGGCCCCTCCCAAGGCCCCAGGGCAGATCTTGCTTTGGTAGGCTAAGGCCAAGATCCTAGCAGAGAGGGTGGGTTCAGACTTCCCTTAGTGTAGCAGCTGTGATCTCAGCAGACCACCAGAGAGGGCTGGGTTCTGGCCTCCCTCTGGCATAGGGGCTGAGAACACAGCAGACCAACTGAGAGTCCCAAAATCATCCTGCCCCCTCCTGCCATAAGGAATTTCCCAAATATTCTCTGACTTCCTGCTAATAGGGGTCTAAACCATAGAAGGAAGCCTGAGTGTACCTGATTGGAACCCGACTTGGGCTTCTGTGGGTGCTCCTGAATAGCTGATACGAAACAATCAGTTCCCTCCAAAATAAAACCTGAGAGAACCTGAAATCTGTATGTACCAACCAATAAAGAAAGGATCTAGGCACCACAATAATACAAACAGAAGCATACTTCAACTTAATTCTCATATCAGAATCATAAACGACAAAAGAAATTCACAGACCAAAATCACAACGAAAGAACAAAAAAATGGAAAGCCAAAAACACTATGTCCCCACCAAACTCCACCAATCCTGTAGAAGAGTTCTACAAGGAGAACCCCCTAGAGATAACCCAGACACTGAATGAAAAAGAGCAATCATAAACATGATCAAGGAATTCAATGACTTTAAAAACACAAGAACAAACAAATCAAAGAACTAAAAAAAAATAGGGATAAACTTCTGAATGACTTCACAAAAGAGACAGAAACATTGAAGAAAACTCAGGCAGAAGTGAGGAAGGAAGTGCAAAACTCAGTAAGCCAACTTGAAACAACAGGGGAAAGCCTCACCACTAAAATGAATGGAAAACAGATGTCAACACTGGAGGATAAGTTGAAGAATTGGACCACTCAAGCAAAGATTATGGAAAATTAAGAAAAACACAGGAATAGAATATGCAAGAGATGTGGGACACCACGAAAAGACCAAATCTATGGATCATAGGACTAGAGGAAGGAGAAGAATTTTAGGTTAATGGTATTGATCAGATCTTAAACGAGATTGTAGAAGAGAATTTCCCAAAATTAAGGAAAAACATCCCCATACAAATACGCAAGCACATAGAACACCAAATAGGATCAGAAAAGAAACTTCCCGTGACATATCACAGTAAAAACACCAACTCTACAGATCAAAGAGAGAATACTGAAAACAGCAGAAGAAAAACAAGTCACACACAAAGGGAAACCCATCAGAATCACAGCTGACTCATCAATGCGAACTATGAAAGCCAGAAAAGCCTGGACCAAGGTATTTCCAGTTCTACATGACAATAGATGCCAGCCCAGAATAATTTACCCATCAAAAATGTCTATTATAGTTGAGGGAGAAAGAAAAATTTTCCATGATGTGAATAGCCTGAAAGAATACATGCCCACCAAACCAGCCCTTCAAGGAATACTTGAAGCAATACAGAGAGCAGAGAGAAAAATCTAGGAAACACAAAATTAGAGAACACAACAGCAATGAAAATGATGGCAACCACTACACATCTTTCAGTAATAACCTGAAGTATCAATGGCCTGAACTCCCCAGTCAAAAGACACAGGCTAAGTGAATGGATTAAGAAACAAAATCCATCTCTTTGTTGTCTGCAAGAAACCCATCTCACTTCAAGGACAGGCACTACCTTAAGGTAAAAGGTTGGAAAAGAATATTCCAAGGAAATGGCACTAAGAAACAAACAGGGGCTCCAATTCTAATATCTGACAAAATAGACTTCAAAGTAAAACTAATCAGAAGAGATAAGGTGGGTCACTTCATTCTGCTCAAAGGAACAGTTAACCAGTAAGATATTATAATCCTTAACATATACACATGCACCAAACCTTGGTGCATCCCAATCCTTAAAACAATACTACAGGACTTTAAGACACAGATTAAACCCAACTCAGTAATAGTAGGGGACTTCAATACCCCACTGTCTCCATTTGACAGGTAAACTGGACAAAGAATAAACAGAGAGATGCCTGAATTAAATGATACCATACGTCAAATGGACCTAACAGACATCTTTTGAATATTTCACCCAAACACCAAAGAATACATTTTCTACTCGGCACCCCATGGAACTTTTTCAAAAATTGACCACATACTGGGACACAAAACAAACCTCAAAAAATACAAAAAAACTGAAATAATTCCATGCATTCTATCAGGCACAATGCAAAAAAGCTCAAAATCAACACTGGACAAAGCTCTAGTCACTACACAAACTCATGGCAATTGAGAACTTATGGCAATTAAACAGCACACTCCTAAACAATGAATGGGTCAAAGGAGAAATTAAGAAAGAAATGAAAGAATTCCTGGAATTCAATGAAAAGGACAATACAACACAACACAACCTCTGAGACACATTAAAAGCAGTCCTAAGAGGGAAGTTTATAGCTCTAAGTGCCTACATTAAAAAATTAGAAAGAGTCCAAATAAATGACCTGCTACTGCAATTCAAGACACTGGAAAGGCAAGAACAAATGAAACCCAAACCCAGCAGAAGAGAAGAAATAACAAAAATCAGAGCAGAAGATAATGAAATAGAAACAAAGAAAACAATTGAAAGAATCAATGAATCTAAGAGTGGATTCTTTGAAAAGCTAAACAAGATAGACAGACCCCTAGCCGAGTTAACAAAAAAAAAGAAAGGGCAAATCCAAATCTCCAAAATCAGAGATGAAAGGGGAAACATCACAACAGACATCCAAAAGATCCAGACCATTATAAGGGAATATTTTTAAAACTTATATGCTACTAAATTTGAAAACCTAAAAGAAATGGATGGATTTCTGAAATCATGGGAACCACCAAAGTAAAACCAAGAAGAGATCAACAATTTAAATAGACCCATAACATATAAGGAAATTGAAAGAGTAATACAAAGCCTCCCAACTAAAAAAGCCCGGCCTAGATGGATTTACAGCAGAATTCTACCAGATATTTAAAGAAGACCTCCAACCAATACTACTTAAACTATTCAAAAAGATAGAAACAGAGGGAGAACTGCCAAATTCCTTCTATGAAGCCAGCATTTCTAATACCAAAACCAGGTAAAGTGACAACCATAAAAGAAAACTATAAACCCATATCCTTAATGAACATAAATGCAAAAATTCTCAACAAAACACTTGCAAACTGCATACAGACACATATCAAAAAGATTATTCACCATGATCAAGTAGGCTTTATCTCAAAGATGCAGGCCTGGTTCAATATACATAAGTCAATAAACATCATTAATCATATAAATGGACTCAAAGACAAAAACCACACTGTCATCTCAATAGAGGCAGAAAAGGCTTTTGACAAAATTCAGTGTGCATTTATGTTCAAAGTCCTAGAGGGAATTGGACTGGAGGGAACATACCTCAACATAATTAAAGCTATATACAGCAAATCCACAGCCAACATCATTCTAAATGGAGAAAAACTGGAAGCATTCCCATTAAAATCAAGGATGTCCACTGTCTCCACTCCTTTTCAACATAGTGCTTAGAACTCTCATTAGAGCAGTAAGACAGGAGAAGGAAATTAACGGAGTAATAATTGGAAAAGAAGAGGTCAAACTATCACTTTTTGGTGATGATACGATACTATACCTAAGAGATTCCAAAAGTTCCATCAGAAAAACTCCTAGAACTGATCAACACTTTCAGTATAGTGGCAGTTATAAAATCAATCTACAAAAATCAGTAGCCTTTCTATACAGCAATAACAAGCAGTTGGAGAAAGAATACAGGGAAATGCTCCCATTCGCAATTGGTGCAAAAGAAAAAAATATCTTGGAATCAATCTGACCAAAGACACAAAAGATCTCTACAACGAAAATTTTAAATTGTTGAAGAAAGAGATTGAGGAAGACAGCAGAAGGTGGAAGGACCTCCTGTACTCATGGATTGGAAGAATTAATATTGTGAAAATAACCATCCTACCAAAAGAAATATACAGATTCAAAGCAATCCCAATCAAAATTCCCATGACATACTTCATAGAATAAGAAAAAAAATTCTTAAATTCATACAGAAGCACAAAACACCCCAGATAGCCAAAGCAACCCTGAACACAAAGAGCAATGCTGGGGGAATTACTGTACCAGATCTCAAAGAATACTACAGAACTACAGTTAAAAAAACAGCATGGTACTGGCACAAAAATAGACACATAGATCAATGGAACATCATTGAAGATCCAAACCCAAGTACATGCAACTTCAGCCACCTGATATTTGACAAAGGTGCCAAGAACACACAATGGAGGAAAGACAGCATCTTCAAAAAATGGTGCTGGCAAAACTGGGTCTCCACCTGTATGAGAATGAAACTAGATCCTTATGTTTCACCTTGCACAAAAGTCAACTCCAAATAGATTGAAGACCTCATTGTGGAACTAGAAAGCCTGAAACTATTAGAAGAAAATATTGGAAGTAACTTACAGGATATAGGTGTAGGAAAGGATTTTCTAAATCAAACAGAAGTTGCTTAGGAATTAAGGTCAGCACTCAACAAGTGGGACCTAATTAAACTTAAAAGCTTCTGTACAGCAAAAGAAACAATCAAAAAAACTGAAGAGAAAACCCACAAAATGGGAAAAAATCTTTACCAGTGACACATCTGACAGAGGTTTAACATCCAGAATATATAAAGAACTCAAAAAACAAAGAATCAAGAAACAAAATGACCCAATTAAAAGACGGACTAAAGATCTAAACAGAGAGTTCTCAAAGGAAGAAATAAAGATGTCTAAGAAACATCTCAAAAAGTGTTCAACATTGTTAGTAATTAGGGAAATGCAAATTTAAACCACCCTAAGAAATCACCTTACCCCAATCAGACTGGCTAGGATCAAGAGAACAAATGATACCAAATGCTAGCTAGGATATGGAGAAAGGGGAACACTCATTCACTGTTGGTGGGATTGCAAACTCATGTAACCTCTGTGGAAAACAGTGTGGAGACCTCTTAAAAAACTAAAAATGAACCTACCATAGGACCCGGTTATACTACTCCTTGGCATATACCCAAAGGACTCATCCTATTCTAGAGACACTTGTACAACCATGTTTGTTGCTGCTCTTTTCACAATAGCTAAGAGATGGAAGCAACCTAAGTGTCCCTCAACTGACGACTGGTTAACAAAAATGTGGTATATTTACACAGTGGAGTTCTATTCACCGGTAAAGAAAGATGAAATAATGAAATTTGCTGGTAAATGGATGGATCTAGAAAGTGTTATACTAAGTGAAGTAACAGACTCAGAAAAACAAATGACGTATTTTTCTCCCTCATATGTGGATCCTAGCACCAAATCCTTTTAAATTCCAGGTCTTTTTAATAAGGTGATGCTATACAGCAGTTCCTTCTGCATAAAATAATTACCATCATCATGAATTCAGCTGAGACTGATTGCTAAACATTGTCGCAATTGGGCTTGTTGACAGTTGTGCTCATTCATTAAAGGAGGGCTAAGCAGGGTTGTTGGACCCTCCCTGGAGTATCCAGTCATTCCTCCCAGCCAACTGTATGAAATTTGGTCCTAATCACACATGTCCTCCTGGGGAGGCTAAAGTATACAATCTGGGGAAGGCTAGGAAGAGAAGGCATGACCCATGCTGGGTAAAGGCTTTCCAGTGTGCACACCCTCAGGTCATACATACACCTCAGCAACACCTCAGTTATCGCCATAAGTAAGCTCAATAAATTCATTGGTTCCCCAGTAAAACTTCAATCAAACATTAGCTTGACACTAGAACCTTAAAACGGAATAAGCATTACTTAGCATCCCCAGGAAAAGAAGTCTCAAACAGATGGAAAATTTATTTGTTAATGCTATTATGTCTCAAAATTTTTAAAGTGAAAATGAGAATGTAAAAGATGATAAAAGAATATGAGGTTGAAGATATTTTCCAAAATACACAGAATAATTGAGAAAGCCTGAGCAAGTGATGAAGGTCTGTGTAGGTTTCTTATGATATATAAGGGATGAGACAAAAATAATACACACATAATCTTAAATTTTCTATGGTCATCATTTAGTCAACTAGTTTAAGGAACAAAATATATATGTAGTCAAGGTTTTTCTGAGAATATTCAGTTTCTTACCCAAGCCTTTTCTACATAGATCATGATAATTAAAAGTACCAGACTGTTGGAACTAACTTTATTGGATGTTTAACAGCCATACATTGAGGCCTACACTAATGTGGTCAGAGGGACTTAAAGGACAATTTTTGCCCCTTGCTCTCCAAGGTCAACTAAATTCCAGGGCACTATGGAACATCTCTCAAAATGGTCTGTAACTGTGGTGAGTCAACTATTCTCTTGTTCAGGGAGGACATGGAGACCCCATGAGATGTCCTGGAACCAGTGTCCAGTCTACAAAGAGGAGGGTCAACTCAGAGGAAATATCTCATTCATGCTTCCAAGTGAAGCCAGACATGGTCAAAGAAGACCTTTGACTTATCTTCACATAGAAGGAACTGGTAAAAGAAAGGAGCCAGGAGCTCCTCCCAAGCCCATGTGACCCCTGAAGAACAGATCCTCAAATGACCTTAAGTGTAAAAATAAACTTATTTATTTGTGCCAACTGTATGGTCTTAAACACCCGAAAGGAAAGTATAACCAAAGAGTAAAGTCCTCAGTATATTTCTTTAAGATTTCAAGGGATTACACTTCCCAGACATTAGGCTTAAGTCTCTATAAAAAGTTGTTTAGACAGTTATTTCTCATTGATGATTTGTTCCTAACTAGGACATGCTGCTCAGAAGTAAGACTTCAAATATTGATCTCCCAAATACTGCAGTGCCCACCTGTAGCTAAGGGAGACAACCCACTATTGTTCTAAAATGGTGGATAAATTTGTTTTCTCCCCCTATCTAGAAGCCTTTGAGAGGGAACTGACACTGGTTCTACCCACTCCAACAGCTGTCAAAGTGCCTGAAACAAATTCTGAATCCATCACTCTAGAGTCCAGCCTTGGCAGACAAAAGAAAAATGAGGAGCAACCCAATAGTGGCATGCTTTTGGAAGCTCTCATCAAGAAATTCCAATGGACTCTCATATGAAGATTTTAAACTTTCCCTGTTCTGAGTTTTTTCTGGTTCTCTGTTTAAAACTTCTAATCCTAACTACTCTTGCTTTTACTTCTCCTTCACATCCCCTATTCACCAGTCAAGGACTTTCTTTTCTCCCTACAGATAAGCATTATGCAATTTGGGAGGCTTTTAGATAGACCCATGAAGGGGTACTCCAATTGCCTCACCCTGCGTCCCTGTTCAGCATGGAAGAAGTCAGAACGATCTGAAGCCTGATTCCCTATTGGCAATTTGGGTAACCTTTTCAGAGGATGGTGTGATAAGAATAAGAGGTAGGAATTGGCTAGGCGGTTAGGGTAAAAAGACCCCAAAGAAAAGTAGCCAGTTCCTTGGCTAAAAGTCAAAATGTCCTTGGGCGTCTTAGTACATACTCAGTTCCAAAGGCCAAAAATGACAAACTTATTTGGGAGCTCTTATCTAATCCCTAAAAGATTTTAGGGTTACCTCTTCACAGCTGTAATGTTAGAGTAGCAAAAATCCCCATTTAAAAAGAAAGAAAGAAAGAAAGAAAGGGAAAGAAAGAGAGAGAGAGAGACAGAAAGAACATATGAAATTGTCAGAAAAAAAGTGATGAGGAATACCGGAGGTGTTGGAGGGGAGAGAATGGGGGTGTATTTGATCAAAACATCTTATATGCCTGCATGAAGTTCTCAATAAAGTTTTTTTAAGTTAAAAAACAAATTTTAGAGTAGGCATGAATCTGAGATGTGTTGACTACAGGATAGAGTTGTTATTGGGTACAAATATCAATCATATCAATTAAAAGTTTCCATTCAATTACCAGAAAACTGAATAAGCTCCCCTGTCATTGAATAAGAATTGTGTAGCATATCTGACAGGAAGGGATAGTGATAAATACCTTTATGAATGCATGCTGAACGTATCGATGTCCTCTAATCACACAAGATATTGGCAAAAATGTTCCAAATTTCTCATAAAATGAGCTTACTGAAAAGCTAATAGATATTTCTAGTTTCATTTTTCAGAATTATGTGTTTTTGTTCAATGTTTTAATTCAAAGCAGTTTATTAGACACTGAGCTCATTCTTGAAATATTAGTTCCACTAATATTTATTGACCACGCACTGTGTGCTGCACATGGGTTGTAGGAGGAATATTACTAGTACATGATAAAAGCTGCCTACTATCAAAGAACTTACTGTCTTTGAAACCCTAAAATCTTATATTTGTGCTCCTCAGAGAGGTAGACCCAGTGGGATAGAGATTTGGACGTAGGTAGCTCATGAAATGATTTATTAGAGGTACTGGTTCATACAGTTATGAAGACTGAGAAGTCCTATTGTAGGCCTTCTGAAAGCTGGAAATGGATGTTGGTAGCTTGCCTTTGTGCAGGCTCAAAAGTCTGAACATCAGGGAAGCTAGTGTTGTAGCTTTTAGTCCAGCACAAAGGCCTGAGAGCCCAAAGGGAATGAGCGCTGGTAGAAGTCCTGGCATTCAACAGCTGCAGGACCTGGTGTTCAGATGTGCAAGGACAGAATGCTGCATCCCAGCTCTGACAGAGAGAGATGAAGTTGCTTTTCTCCTGCCTTTTGTATACTAGTCTTGCTTTCAGCTACTTCTGTGGTGCCTATTCACAGTGAAGGTGAGACTTTCTACTCAGTCCACCAACCAGCATGCCCTTCCTTCCCTTCTGGACAGCCTCAGAGACACAACAGGAAATAATGCTTTATTAGCTTCTTGGATAGGTCTTAATCAAGTCATACAGACACCTACAATTAACAGTTGCAGCTCTGAAAAATGGCAAATAGCACAACTGAACTCAGGACAATTAAATTGTTCCTATAGTTTGCAGAGGACTTTTACATTGACTGTTTCCTTTGATTTTTTTAAAACGACCTGATAAACTCAAAGTGAGCGGCTGAAACACTGAGTTCAGCTAGTAGCTCCCAGCTTCTGCCTTAGAGTTAGCCCTTCCCACCATGCTGTTTCCCCTCGGTAAGCGGAGGAGCCAGTACTACGCTGCGACCAATTCTTGGCCATTTTTCTCATCAGGTAGGACATACTCTGATGATAGGGTGTGCTGGCCGTGGTTTGAGGTCATTATTTGGGAGAGTTCCTTTGAAGAATATGCTAAAAATATAGCCAGGTTTTCATTCTTAAATTCTTGTGGCTTCATTTTGTTGAAAAGTGCTAACCCCCCCATACCTCAGAATGTGGCTATTCAGAGATTGAATTTTTAGGGTAAGTTAAAATCGGGTCATTGTGGTGGACCCTCATCCAATATGACATATTGTTTCTTCCAGGTAAACAGCAAAGTCAAAAGGAAACTGAACCATCACACAGCCTCTGTACTTTTGGATCGCTTGCAATTTTCCTGGGTTGTTTTCGTTTTTTTAAGGGAAGAGACTTTCTATAAAAGAGAAATATTTATTTTTGAAAGATGAAAGAACAATCGGCTAACCCACGTGTTGCAATTGTGATGAAGCTTCAAGTGCTGAAGCAGCGTTCCACCGCTTCCCAGGAGGCGCCGGTGAAAGGGCGCTGGGACGCAGCGCCGCCGCATCTCCCTGAGCTTCCAATCAGGACATTTCAAATACAGTGACTTTTTTCATTTCGTAAATGGTGAATTCAATTTTATTTTAATATATCACATAAATTCATATAGACTTTATTAATGGAATATAGAGATATAAAACAAGCTTTAATGCTTTTAACAAAACACCAAGAAGGGCTGTGTGTGGTGGCGTACACCTCTACTCCCAGCACTCCGGAGCCAGATAAAGGCCAGCCTGGTCTCTATAGCGAATCCAGGCCAGCTTAGGGATACAGGGAGATCCTGTCTCAAAAAGACAAAAAAAAAAAAAAAAAAAAAAAAAAAAGAAAAGAGAAAATGAAAGGGGGCTGGAGAGATGGCTCAGCGGTTAAGAACACTGGTTGTTCTTGCAGAAGACCCAGGATCGAATCCCCACACCCACATGTCAGCTAACAACTGTCCCTAACACCAGTCCCAGGGGATCCGACAACCTCTTCTGACCTCCACGGGCTTTGCATGACACGGGTGCACTTACGTACATGCAGGCAATACACGCATACACATAAAATTAAAAAAAAAAAACCACTAAGAAGTTTCTTTAGGAATTTATTTGAAACGTAAAGGAGCAAAAAAAAGAAAAAAGATTGAGGATTTTGTCTAAGTTCTAGACACTAATGAACAAAGGCTGTGTGATTCAGCAATCTGGTGGCATGCCTGCCATTCAGCAGCCGGCAGTTTCAGGGGTCCTAGGAGGGAAACCGGCCGAAGGCCCTGTGCTCTGGCAAACCTCGAGCATCTCTGCTCTGCATCCTTGGTTTATCCTTTCTGTTTCCTCACTTATCAAATATTTATTGTCAACAACGGGCAGTTCTGTTTGCACACAGTGTGATGGGGTAATGAGATAGTTAGGTTTCTTCCTGTTATTGATGGGGAGTGCTGATGGCATGAATAATTTCCTCTCCTTATAAATGGGAATTTAATTATTGATGCCTTGTTTAGGCAGTGACAAAGGTGTTATCAACAAATACTGCAGTTGGAGGCCTTAGGAGGCATGGGGCTGTCAGGTTGCAGTCTAGGGTCCGTGAGGGTCATGAAATAAACTTGCTCAGTTGCATAGATGAAAGAACGAGTGTTTTCATCCTATCAATCTATCTATGCACCCTATACATACACATATATGTGCATGCATTACATATATTGCTTGAAATATTTTAAAAACTTATGAAGGGAAACAAAATTCTAAAACCAACTTAGCCTAACAGTATGCAAGCAAATCAAACCAGTAAGCAACTAGTCTTTTTCTACTGTCATAGAACACTAATTGAATTCTTAGCATCATACAGCGGGGATTTCGAGGCCTGGCAATTCATTTTAGTTCTTAACATAAGAACATGAGGTCTCTAACTCAGCATTTTATGTTTTCTGTTGTTCTACCCCGGCTGGATTCAAGGTTCTCTGGATATCTCTGCATCCCCACTCTAAACCTATTCCTACAGAAAATAAAAATAAAACATATATGCGAGTATATATTTCTTCAGGAAGCTGTCTTTGGTTGTTGTTAAAAACCCAGTTTATGTGTCCGCTTTATTCTTTCCAGCTTTTTGGAGTGAGCTGAGGAAGGATGTGGAGCTTTTATCTCTTTTTTGGTATAAGAGAGTTGAGGAAGATTCCAGAGTCAGGGACTTTGATTCTGTTGATGGCAGGAATGTTGTAGGCAGGACTTCTTAGAGCAGGCGTGTGGGAAGCCTGAGGACGCCTCCTTTCTAAGGAGAACATTTTGACTCTATAGGTCTGGGATGGAGCCCAATTCTACATTTTCAACAAACTCCCAGGTGAAGTTGGCACGGCTGGTTGTGGATCATACTTTGGGAAGGATGAATTATTGGAAGAGACAGCAAATCCTAGAGATAATGAAGTTTTAAGATAGGTAAACAGTAGCAATGCTTTTATAATTTTTTTATTTCTTCATACTTTTTAGTTGTTATCAGGATGAGAGAATGTTTTCTCAACCTGCCTCAAAGAGCTTTTGGCTATAAGATTTTCATTTTTCCCCTAAATTCTCTGCTAACACTAGGTATGGAGTACAGGTGAGACAGGCTAGCTTTGGAGTCTCTCTCCCTCTCTCTGTCTCTGTCTGTCTCCCCCCTCCCTTCCTTCCTTTGTTCTTTGTCTTTTCCCATACTTCTTCTAGGATTGGAAGCAACCTTAGGAAGTGTAGTCTAGCCTCATGGACCACAGGAGGCCTGGGTCACAGGCTTCAGTTTGTGGAGAAACTGTTAGCATCTCTGCTTTGCTTCCCGGTTAAAGCTTCATTTGAAGCCTCTCTTCCTTGTTCTTTTCAGCAGCCCAGACAGCCAGCAAGTGTCGGATACTTATACAAAACGCCCAAGTTTCCTTCAAGAGACTGTCCATCTCATTTTCATCAATGTCCATTCTCTAGGGGAACCCTATCAGTGTCCCCAACTTTATCTCCTCTCCTCCAATGTTAAATGATTTTGCTGTAAGGCATGTAGGTCAGTTACTGAAGGTGACAAGAAGAAACAAAGAAAAGTTGTGAGGAACAACAAAAAAATCAAATATTGATCCTTCTAGCAGTGACAAGAGGGAAAATTGCTCAAGATTGAACTGTGCATGAGGCAGATAGAAAATTGCAGGTAAATAATAAAGAAGGCACACAGAGAAGACAATGCTCTTCCTCAGTCAGCTCCCTCTTGCCTCCAGCACCAACCCAGGGAGCAAAGGACCTTCTGGAAACAACAAACCTAAGGATGCTTTGGGGGAGCCCTGGCAGGAACCTTATTCTCATCTCCCCCGATGGGCAGACAGGCTGCTTGGTAAGGACCTGATGTCCTTCCCTCTCCTGGCGCCAGCTGACAGCCTGATGCCCTCTCAAAAGTTCATAGGGACTCGAGGTAAATGATCTTCCTGATCAAGTGCTGAAAGATCAATGGGGCGGGGGTGGGGTGGGGGGATGAGGAAGGGTGAAGAGAACTCAGGCCAATTATTTTTCTACAGAATACTGTATGTGACAACAGAGGCAGCCCCCAAAGGGCAGCTTGTAACAACAGAGCCTAATTAGAATGATTTCAGTGTAATCATTAACTCGCATCTAACACCTACGAGAGGATTTCTGTTTAAACTAAAACATGACCTGCATGGTGGAGAGGCCTTGTAAACTGTCTCTGAAATAAAATATGTGACAGGAAAGGTCAGAGCTGCTCTCATTTGAATTTCAAGTAGGGAGCTGGCTCCACGGTGGCCAGTGCAGCAAGCCCTAGGACTCCACTTCCCAGGCCTTCCTGCCAGCAGGAGCAGTTAGAGAAATCCTCTAGGACTAATTACCAGGATTGCAAAACAAGGATTTTTCATCTTCTGTCTCTGACCACTTTCCCTTTCCCTCTCCCGAGCAGGGCAGGAAGCAGGGTCTGTAATGGTGTCTGGGGAAAGAGGTGATTTCCTCCCTTGTTGCTATGAGACGGGAAGGTCACTGCAAAGCAGCCTGATCCAGACACCTGCCTGCCGGCCGCTGGGCCAGGCCGAGCCTAGTCTGGCCTTCCTAGCACGTCCTCCTGCCAGCCAAGCCGGGGGAGGCCTTGCTAATAAACTCTCTTCCCAGCAAGAATGATGCGAAGGCATTGCTTTCCGCTGGGCTGCGTAAAAGCAGCTATCAAATCAGCAAGATGCAACTTGATTTGCAGGTCTCCAGTGAAATTTAAGAAGGCGAACTGTAAAACGTTCAGGGAAAAGGAAGCATGAAAACATTTTTAAGGAAAGCATTTAAAAAGTCAGAGACAGACATAATAAAAAAAAGTTGGCAGGGAAGGTTTTATTTATTCATTCTGAAACATTGCAAAGAGCTCTGTTAGCATTTATCTGCCTTTCTTTCTCTCTCTCTCTTTCTTTCTTCTTTCTTTCTTTCTTTCTTTCTTTCTTTCTTTCTTTCTTTCTTTCTTTCTTTCTTTCTTTCTTTCTTTCTCTTTCTTTCTTTCTTTTTCTTTTTTTAAAGGCAGCCCCAAAGCAAGTGAGTTGAATTCATTTCCTTTTTCCTTCCGTGACTTAAAAGCATTATATACACTGAGATCTTTTTTGCACTTCTGAGAATTTATAGAGCTAGAACATTTAGTACATAAGCCTGACTTGGCCAAACCCTCTTCTCTTCTCTTCGTCTCCCTCATCCGCAGCCAGCAATGCAGGGCTGCTCTGTCATGGGCACTAATTTGTCCAGTTACCAATACTTTATTCATGGTTTTGTTTTTCAAATCTTTTCGTTCTCTTTGTTTAATTCAGAGCGCCAAAAAGGATGAGAATTAAGAATGTCAAGAATGTTGTTGGCGTTGGCACCAGTATAAAGAGACCTGGCAAAGCCTCTGACACACACGGGAGGCGACTGTCCTCATTACCTTCTGCATGGCTGAGGTCAGCAGGTTACCTCAATCAGCACTGCCCACACGTGTTGCAGGCTTTTGCTGCTTCAGTGGGGAGGATGACTGAGCTATTAGGAGTTCAGCAAGACAGCCAGGGCTGGTGGGGAGTCAATAAATGGAACACTGTTAAGAGATTGTGGTGCCATGTTAGGGGTAATTCTACTTAAACTGACTCAGCAGAATTCTTGCTAAAGGGGTTCAGCTAGAGGCTTCATGAAGAGATACCCTGTCGCTCCCAGCTTGGTTAAGAACATGGTTGCAATCATGAATACACAATGACTGTAGCTATCTGCATAAGATCTGGGATTATTTGGGAAGAAGGAGGTCAATGGGTGTGGGAGAGTAAGAAAGGGTGGTGGGGGGTGAACATGAAAGGGAGGACAAAAAATGGTGTCAACACTCTTGTTTGCCACTGAGTCTGGCAGCCACATTGTTCTCACGCCACAGCTTTGACACTAGTGGATAAAATTGAAATGGGGAGAAAGAGGGTTCCCTAGAGGGTTCTTAGTCTCATTCATAAAAGAATTTAAGAATGGACCCAAATAGAAGCTTTTACAATTTTATTAGAATCTTAAAGCAAAGTCCTTGGGGCAGGCAGGCTGCTAATCTTGGCAGCTGCCTTGAGGAGGAGAATAGTGGGAAGAAGGAAAGAAAGCCATGGAGCCACGCAGGTTGAGAGCCAGCATGGAGGTCAGAAAAAGTGAAGAAACACAAGATGCTGGGGCAGCCCAAAGCCTTAGAGAAGACATGTTTAGAAAGAAAGGCATGAAGTAAAAAAGGAGAAATTACACTTTCCTGAAGAGCTCAGGAAAGCGGACAGACTTACGTAGACCTCCATGACTGTGCCTGGTCTGGAAGTTCTGCAGGGATCTGAGCTAGTTTTAGACAGGAGATATTCACTACCTTATTAACACACCAGGTATTCCACCCGTCTATTTAGCATAACTTAAGGTGAACCTGCCTTCCTGGGAGTGGTCCTATCACCAGGTAATTGACTAGTGAGACTGGAAAAGTGGGTCCTCCATCAGACTAGACATTTTTTATAGTCTGACCAATTCAATTTATGAGGCTTATTGATACGCTAACAAAATCATGTGGACCTAGACCCCAGAGTGAATTCCTAAACAGATCTCTTCAGTTCTTCAAAGAAACAGATTTATGATAGTCAGAGGAATAAGTGATTCCAAAACATCTATCTAAATCCAGGCTTGCCACCTCAGCTGACTTTGATTTCCAAATTCAAGTTACTAGACCCACATCTGCCTTTCAAACTGGAAAAACAAAGTTTAAATTCTAACTCTACAACATCTGTGGCAGTTGACATAATTAGTACATGGTGTGCATTGACTTTCAGTGGGTCCAGGTTGGAAAACACTGTTTTTCTACTCTTCTCCCAATATTACCTTTGGTCTCTATTGTGCCTCATCTTCAGCCGCAACTGGATTGTTGATGAAATTGTGGACCCCACTTTCTCTCCTAGAATCTGTGTTTTTCAGTTGTGGATAACCTTTCGACCTGGTCCGAATTTATTTTAATAACTGGCGCTCATGTGGGGTCATTAAAAGTTTTCTAATGAAGGCTGTTTCCAAAACTTGAAGTTCACCTACCATGAAATGATTTTTCTCTTCCTATTCACATTCCCCATCCCTCTTAGCAAGGTGTGGAAGAAAAGTGGGAAAGCCTTTAGCTAGTCAGTGCTAATTGCTATGTGTATGTTTTTTTTTCTACCATGGGCAGCTTACTGGTCCTTCATGCCATCTGTGGCTCCCCTCCTGTAATGAGCAATACTCTGCTGTTGATCTCTTAAGTTCCTCTTCTATCTTGCCTATGGTGGGCTACTCCATGGTCTCTGAGTGCTGGAGTCTTCTTGTTCTGGCAAGAATCCCTCTTGGGGTCCCATCAAGACAAGTCAGACAGATCTTGTCAGCCTGTACTGGGCAAGTGGGAGCCCACACCTCTCGCCAGGGCCCATGCTGGGAGGATGAGCAGGAACTCTGCTGCCTTGAGAAGCTGCTGAGGGTCTAGATAGATGACTTGGTTGGTAAAGTACTTGCCACACAAGCATGAGCACCAGAGTTTGGATCCCCTACACCCACACATCTATAGTCCTAGAACCTGGGAGACAGAGACAGAAGGATCACTGGGGCTTACTGGCCAGCTAATTGGGTACAGTGAGAGACCCTGTCTAAAAAGAAAAATAAGTAGGAGAAATGATTGAGGAAGACACTCAGCATGGGTCTTTGGCCACCATCTACATGTACCTACCCACCTATACACACACACACACACACACACACACACACACACACACACACTCTTGCTGAATTGAAGCAATAATCACATACATCCAGGGTTGGAAAAGGAACAAATCTCCAGGTCCCACATTCTCAAAGTGTCAACTGCACTAGGATGGGCTGAGTGTCTTTGACTCAGCAAACTTCCCATCAACATTTGAAACCTCAGTCCCCTCATCCTGTACACATCCCATTTGTATGGAGGACTTTCCTGCTTGTTCTCTTAGCGAGCTGAACTGTGGTTATGTGGGTGAGGGAACAGAGGGATCCAAGCAGAGGCATGGGGACCACCTCTTACCAAACCTATGGCTAGAGGTCTAACAAATTCTCTTAGGACTATGGAGGTAACCTAGTTGATTGTCCTTAGCCTTAGCTGGCCTTTTGAGAAATAAAGCCAGCATAAAATAATCTGTAAACAGACAAGCTAAGAAACAGTTTTTTTTTTTCCCCACTTGTAAAGTGAAAGTACAAAAAACTCTTTGTTGGAGTTGCTGCACAGATGAAGTGTATCAGGAGGCCCAGTCATCCCCAGCCTCTCTTTCCTCTGTCCTCTCTTTCTTCTTTCGTTCCTGTTTATTTTTCCTACTGTTTTTTCTGGGTCCAAGGTTGATAAGGTGGAGGAAAATCTAATGGAAACATAGAAGCTTCAATTCAGAGTTTCTTTGTTTTTCTCTAAAAAAAAAAAAAAACAGTAACAAAAAAGGACTGCTTGTTTCACTGAAACAGAAAGTGGAGTCTCAACAGGGAAATGTGAAAGTGGGACACGGTCACGGCCTCAGATGCTGAGAGCACAGTCCAGAAGGTGAGACTTTGTCCAGTCTGCTGCTGGGGCTGTTCTGCATTCCCTGCATGCACTGTCAAACTGGGAATTGTCCTGCCAGGCCCACTCCTTCAGGAATGGTTGCTAAATGCCTGCAACCTCAGTACCTGGTTCTTCCTTGAGTTCCCAATTTATAGCTTGTGAGGGGCTCTGGGGAGCAGAGCCTGCGGATCCCTTGGTGCTGTTTCCCTGCCTGCCTGCAGTGCTCTTTGTGATGGATGATAGTTTGGGGTATAATATCTGCTGTGATGGATCACAGAAGAGTATGAAAATTCATAAGGAAGCATTAGGTTGTATTTCATGGGACTGTGAAGTGTGTGTGTGTGTGTGTGTGTGTGTGTGTGTGTGTGTGTCTTTGTAGCCCCATTAGCTCTCTCTGTGATTTCATAGCGCTATGCCATTTTGACAATTTACTGTTTTCCGTCTGCTCCGTTCTTCCATGCAGGAGTAAGAAGGAATGACTGCATGTTGTCTGAAGCGTGGGTGGCTCGTCAATAGCTCCTCTAGCTTCCTTTGAATCTTTGCCTGTCCTTGTGGTGCAGCTTCAGCTGCCTGAGGGAGTATGCATGTGTGTTTGCCTTGAGCGCTCTGCCTTCATCTATTAGTATCCTGATCACATTTGGGGGTTCTTAGATTCCCAAGATGCTCGATACAGCCGCCGTGGAGTAGTGCTAGCCTCTGGACCTTCCAGAAAGAGCAAGAAAATGTAGGCAAAGGCCAATAAGATTAGAATTTGTTTCCTCTAAGAGTACAGATTACCAGTGGACTCTGGAAACATACAAGGCTTTTTTTTCCCCTATCCAAGTTGAATGACCTAAAAACAACATACTGTTTAAAGTGTTATGTTAATATCAGACCGCCTGAGTATATTTGGGCAGCTCTTCTTCCTCCTTTCCTTGTGTTTAAAGGGTCATCTTGGTATGTGTGTGTGGGTAGGGGGAGGAGGAGGAGGAAGCTGGTTTTGCACCACTTTCTGTTGTTATTGTGGCTGAAGCATCCATTCTGTCTCAACCAAAAGCGAAGAGCTTGGACAGGAAGCCTCCCACCCCACCATAGAAAGGCTCTGTGGCTGCAGCCAATGGGACAAAGCTGTCCCCGTTGTGAGAAGCTGCAGGGTGCTACGATCCGATCCGTGCGGCTTGGGGGCTTGTGTGGGCCATTGGTCTTGCAGTCATACTTGTGGAGTATAGGGTGAGTTGACCCAGAAGAGCTTGCCTGTGCTTGGTAGAATATGATTCCCCATTTAATAGTGATCTTGAGGAAACTGCTTAGTTCCTCATCTTGGATGAGTTGGGACTTGCCTATCCTCCTCATCCGGGATGAATTGATGCTTGCCTATTCCTCCAAGAGTGCGCTGAACATCTTCAACCAATTATTATACCAGTATGGCTCCATGGGCCAGCTCCCTTGGATTTCCCACTGGCCAAGCAGGCATGAGGTAAAGGATCTGGTTAATGGGTGGGCACTTGGCAGAACTTCCAATAGCCTAGCTCCACCAACGAAGAGGTCACTTAGGTGTTTGACTCATTCGGGCAACATTGGAGAGGAGAACTTTGTCAGACTAAAAGGAGGAAAAGATCCTTGCTTGCCAATTCTCTTATTTTTATGTTGCAGGATTTAGAACTTTCAACGTAAGATGTGGTCATTTGCTCAGGTCGCTAGCTTTGGATCCACTGGCATCTGAAGGGATCCCTCCTGGGAGACTCTGTTTCTTTGAGAAGCAGGAGAAGTCGAATCACTTAAACTGCCACTTTAACTGCTTTCTCATCTTCTCAGCTCCCCCGGACTTCAGGCGGGGTTCTGTGTAGAAAGTCATGGTGGAAAAAGTCCTTTCGGCTTCAATAGAAAACCAAGTTTGCTGTTTCCTGCCAGGCTGTGGGAGCATGTTGATGAGCTGATGCTGATGACAGCTTGCTAGAAATGTTCCAGAGAGTTTGACAGAACAGAAAGGAGGGAAAAAAGCTTTAAAAAATTGTCATCATGTACTGTTAAATGAGAACTTGGATTATTAGAAACCTGTAGTTGTTTTCTTATTCATTGCAATCAGCTGAGAATTAATCATGATCAGGATGCATTGTTCACCGAGGAGCCACTCTTTCAGATGAGTTACCTATATATTGTCTTGAGATTTATAGAAATTCTTCAAGGCAAGTTGGTTTATTCTCACTTGATAGATAAGGAAGCTGAGGACCCATTGCCAAATTCTGTAACACCCATAGAAGACAGATGAGTGCGCATCTCCCCAAAATGTCTGTGTTTTAATTTCTACAACATGGAGCTATTCTAGATTATGGGGCAAAGGAAGTATACAGATTGAATTGTTTGTTAATCAGTTGACCTAAAGAACAGAGATCATCTTGGATTATGGCTGGGCCCAATATACTTAAAAGCAGAAATCGGGGGCAGAAGGAGAGCAAGTATCAAAGCAGTGTGAGAAACACTGCACCGGCCATGTCTGGCTTCTGGCAGAAAAGGGTTCCACCAGTCAGAGAAGGTGTGCCTCAAAGGAGCAGGAGCTGGCAAGGACACTGCTTCTTCCTCAGAGCCCCTAGACTGCAGACCGGCCACACCTTGATTTCAGCCCAGTGAGGCCTGCATTGACTTCTGACCTACAAGCTGAAAGATAGTACACGTGTGTCGTTATAAGGCACTGAATTTGTGGTAATTTTCTAAGAAATAGGAAAATAATGGAGCCCCTGTGGGGCAGAGCTAGAATTAAAAGCAGAATCCGAAGTTCATCTTCTCTCTTAACTTCTCTATTTGCTTAATACATATAAGTAAAACCAGAAAAATTTATTCCGTCTCCTTGGCTAGGCCCCCTCCCCACCTTTCCTCCGTTTCTCTCATGCTCAGTTCACGTGTTTCTTCTCTCCCTCTTTGCCTTTCTGTAAATTAACAGATTCTTGCTGTAAAAGAAATTGATTCTTCACTCTAAAGTGGGTCATTATAACACAGGTTTTAAATCATTTGGTCTCCCCCACTTGTGAAATATAGACTTCACTTTAATCTTCTGCACATTACCAGCATTAAAAAAGGCCCATAATTTGTGAAAAATGGAATTTTCCCCCCACCATCAGTCACCTGGACAGATGCATATGTTTTCCACCCAGAGTCATACCTGGAAGGCAGCAGGAGCCGTGTTCATCCACACAGGCAGTGAATCGTCATTGTGCATCCACATCCAGGACCAAAGTTAGAAAGTTAACAAGACAGGGCTCCAGAGGGAAGACCAGTCGGAGCCCCGAGTCCTCTCTTCCCATCATTTCATTCGATCTTTAGTTCTCTTTCTTAGAATCTTTGTATTTAAGTAACTCTTTTAAACTTCAATTTATTTCAAAAAGCCTAAGCTAAGTTTCTTTTTTTTTTAATTGGAAAAATGTTGGAATAGTCAGAATTTGTGTTCTCTCCCTTTTGGCTCTTGAGGTATGAGGGAAGCTTGCAGATTCTTTGAGATTGCTGCTTCACTTCAGAAGATGCATGGTGGGCCTGTTCTAACACAGGGCTCCTGCTAAGTGGCCACTGTAAATTCGAAATTATGATTTTAGTGGTATGAGTTTGTGAATTGTCTTTTGCAATGATTGAATACCACAACTTTCCTTCTCCGTTGTCCTCCCGCTTAGCAGGGACCATGACATGTCTCCTGAGAACTCTTTGCTTCTAGCGTGCAGTGTCCGATACACAACTTCATATACACTTTGGAATTTGGTACATCTGACTTCAAATTCTAATTTTGGTACATCCTGCTATGTGTGTGCCATTTGACTAGTTATTTTTGATCCGTATTTGGATCATTTGTAAATTGAACTGTGGAAAGTTACAAAGTGCTATGAGAACTCAAAGAGAATGTAAGTTGAAAGCACCTACCAAAATTTTAGCTTTGTCCATAGTAAATACACAATTAAAAATGCAGTGAGAGCCAGGCATGGTGGCATACACTTTTAATCCCACCACTCAGGAGGCAGAGACACGTGGATATCTGTGAGATCATGGCCAATATGGTCTACATAGCGAGTTCTAAGTCATCTGGGGCTACAGGGACCATGTCTCAAAAAAATGTACTGGGACAAAGCTGTTACACATAGCACCTCACAGCAGGTGTGGTTACCTGCACAAAACCTGCAAGCTGGTCAGAATTCAGCATGGATCAGGACTCCCGAGGCCCTGGTCTTGGCAAAGGAGCTACTGGAGTTGACGGCTGCTGAGGCAGGGAAAGTTACTTTCCTTTGGGGACTTGGCCACTGGTAGGCTACTCGTAGGTAGCTGTGCCCCAGAGGATAACTTCCCCATGTGCATATGGGTGGCACTCATTGAACTCGGGGTTTTTAACAGCAGCAGCAGCAGCAGCAGCAGCAACAACAACAACAAACACATGTAGTTGGGTGGGAGACAGGGTAGGGGTCACCAGGCAGAGTTGGAGGGATGGACGGTAGTAGTAGATGGATATGCTCAAGATACATTAAATAAATATACGAAAATTTTGAAGAATAAATAAAAATGTTTTAATGTATTATTAAAAATGTAGTCATGTTGCTTGGTTTGCATCCTAGTTACCTCATTTACTAAGAAAGTTATTTAACCTTTTTATGCCTCCATTTCCTTATCTATAAAGTGGATGTAATAATAGTTCAAAATCTTGTATGAATTATCACCCATAAACATGTCCAGATTGAGAATCAGTATGTGCTGAATACTGTTTATAAGTAGCAGTAAATTATTATACTTATATTCTTCCTCTGACATCTGTGTGTGTGTGTTGTGTGTGTGTGTGTGCATATGAGTATGAGAGAAAGAAAGAGAGAGAAATACGTGTGTATATAGGGAGGCTCAAGGTCAGTATCAGGTGCCTTTCTCAATCACTGTCCACCTTATTTTGGAGATAAGGTCTATACTGAATCCAGATATCACGGATTAAGGCTAGGCTTATAGGCAGTGAGCCCCTGGGATCCTCCTGCTTCTGCCTCCCCAGCACTGGGATTACAGGCACAGGCTTCCACACTTAGCTTTTTACATGGATGCTGGAGCTCAAACTCAGGTTCCAATGCTTATTCCCCAAGCACTTTACCTATTGAGTCATCTCCCAAGCCTACCTTCCTCTGACATCCAACTCATTTTATTTAACTTATTCTCTTTTTTAAAACATTATAATAATACATGGAAGGGAAAAGTCCTAAAAATTATTCCAGAATTCTTCTTTGTGTTTTAAAATGCTGTAGATTAAGTGAGCAATGACCTCATCCAACTCTCCATCCTCATGTTTTCTTGAGGTCCAAGGGGAAGGGAACCACAATTTCAAAAAGCCGTGTCCCAGAGATGATGGCAGTAAGAGCCCGGATGGCAGGAAAACAATTCTCCAACCCCTTTCTGGATCAAACCCAATGTTTGTAACAAATATAACTGCTGTGGGCTTTGCACACTAAACAACAACAACATCTTTGTTTGAAAGATCACACACACATATGCTTAACTTTCTAAGTAACAGCAGTGCAATATGGTGTGGCAGAAATTACAGCCAGCTCTTGATTTCACTGCAAAGGAAAATTTTGCACAGCCTAAAATTGCACTTGGATTGGAAACTGAATTGTTAGATGGAATTTTAATTGTCGGTCCCTTCTCCTTTATGTATCTTATGATATTCTTTTTTTCTTGTGCCTTAAGCAGCCCTTTTCATTAGAGGGACCATGTTTGTGTTGGTAAAAAAAAAAAAAAAAAAAAATCCTCCTTCTAGGCTTCTGGATCCTTCCACACGGACTGAAAGGATTAAAACAAATTTAGGTTTGAGTTATCCAATCACAAAAAGGCATTTAAAAATGTCTGAGCAGGTAAAAAACACCCCTCTTTACATGGTCTGCTGACTTTGAAATGTCAGGATGAAATCTGAGCCGAGAACAAGCGTGAAGAATCACAGAACAAAATATTACTTTCAACACGTCCTAAGTACCTGAACTCAGTACACCCTTGACCATGCAGAGTCTTGCTCCTCAACAGCGAGCAGCCAGAACCTTCAAAATGGCTTCCACTTATTCAGAGTCTTGCCTCTGACAGCTTCTCGGGTGGGGAGAAGTCCCTCATGCACAAGGGTGAAGTATGACGAAGGCACTTCTTGAATAGAAACAGACTATAGAATTTGGCTGATGAAATGCAATGACCCAGCTTGCAGTAGCTTCATGCCAAGGCCGTGGCAATGTGCCTGGCCTTATACTTCAGCAGTGGCTTGCTGTGATTTATGGCCGTGGAGCGCATAGCTGTTGTATAAGGAGGAACTTAGAGTCCAATCTTCCCTTTATACACAAGGCTATCTAAGGGACTCAGGGATGTTAAGGTCTGCCCTGCTGTGGTTACTGTTCACACTGGGTGTTTCAGCTGGCATGATCTCAAGTTTCCTTCCTCTTCTTACCATTTTTCTTTGTTCTTCCTGAGAGTGAGTCAGGTTCCAGGCTCAGTCTCTCAGTCTCTAGGGAGAAAGATACATGATGGTCAAGTTCCAGATACTGACCTGTCCATAGAGCTACAGAAGAACCACCATGGTCTTCTACTCATTTCTAATTTTTTCATCTTTCTACATGCCTGGGGAAATGACAGTGCCCATGTCCTCACAACCTCTAGAAATTCCTCAATTCAGATACCAAGCACAGTGGCTTATATCAATTCTAATTCCCTCCTGTGTAATGAAAACCAGGAAACTCTTGATTGCTTGCTGTCTCTGGGGACAGGGGAAGGGAGAGAAATGGGGGAGAGAAATGGGGGAGAGGGAGAGGGGGAGAGGGAGAGAGGGAGAGAGAGAGAGAGAGAGAGAGAGAGAGAGAGAGAGAGAGAGAAGAGGGGAAGAGGGGGAGGGAGAGGGGGGAGAGGGTGAGAGGGAGAGGGAGAGAGGGAGAGAGGGAGAAATGAGAGAACACATGTGCTCTAGCTACATGTAGGGGAGAAGAATGGACATTGAGTCCCTCCTTCCCACTTTCCCCAGCCAGGACTTTGGGCAAAGTTTTGTTTTGTACAAAGGAAAGCAGGCCCAGAAGGCCTTTGATGGGATCTGGTTCAGAGGTTGTGCCAAATGGTTTTCTGTATAGTCTAGCCTAGTTCTCCAGAGTTCCACACTGGGCCTGTGACCCAAGCCCAGCCTGACCAGCCTCAGCCAGTAAATCATTGCATTGCTGTTGAGCAGTGCTTATTTCTGTGCCCTGTGATAAGGGGTGACAGGGTGGAGGATGACATAGGACTGGATCACAGTTAGGGGCTTTGTTCTGCCTTCTGATTCCCCATTGCTGTTCATCATTATTTCATTTGCCAATGCCTACACTCATTGTGCTGCTTGGATCTTTTCAATTATAACATTAGCAAACTATACTGCACAGGTTATGTGGTTATTTGGCAGGCGCAATTTAGAGAACTTATACATAATGCATTTATTTCTCACAACCAACTTTTGATACAGGCATTGTTATAATTGTCATCTGACAGCTGAGGATATTGTGCTATAGAGAGGTTATCTGAATTCTTTCAAAGTCACACAGCTAGTTAATGAAGGAATTGGGTTTCAAACCCAAGCAGTCTGACTCAGATCCTATCTTAGCATTCATTATATAATACCACTTTCCTGGAGAAGGATACAGGATTATATGTACATGGCACCTACCTTGGTAGAGGGTAGTATATTAGTTACTCTCCTTGTTATGATGAAATACCCATGAAACACAACTTGAAGTGTATTCTGGCTCACAGTTTGAGGATGCAGTCTATCAATGGTGGAGAAACCATGGCAGCAGACCTTGAGGCAGCTGGTCGGATTGGTCCACAGTTAGCAAGCAGAGAGAGATGAATGCTTGCACTCAGCTTGCTCTCTGCTGTCAGTCTAGGGTCCCAGG
The DNA here is from genome assembly GCF_000622305.1 of Nannospalax galili. NCBI lineage: Eukaryota > Metazoa > Chordata > Mammalia > Rodentia > Spalacidae > Nannospalax > Nannospalax galili. The sequence continues at coordinate 844,494 of NW_008354544.1, read as the reverse complement.
GTGGTCTTCCCAGTTTAATTAGCCAGGCTAGGAACTCTCTCCCAGACATACCCAGAGGTTTGTTAAATAGGAGATTTAGATTCTGTCAAGTTGACAATCAGTGTTAAACATCACAGGTTCTTAGTAAATTGTTGCTCATGATAGTTATTTTGTATTTGTATTGGGGGATTTAGGACAGTTTAAGTGACAGCTCATTTGCAAAACAAAATTTTGGGGAATCAAGTTCATGTATCAACAAAATTAATTGGGCAACGTTCCAATTCACAGCAGGTAAGGGAGCAGATGGATATATTGAAGCACTTAGGTGAGGACAATTGGACAACAGAAGAGAGATGCTAGGAGAGAAGGAGGCATGTTACAGGCTCAGTAGCTGGTTGGGATTCACAGAGGTTATACATTGCTTGCCTCACAGTGGTGGCTGGAACCCTTCTCTTGCGAACAAAGAGAGTTACCCAATGACAGAACCCAGAATGTCCAAGATGAAAGAGAACTTTGGAAATGATCCAAGTTGGTGGCCTATGGGTTACTTGGAGAAACTCATGGCTCAATTTTGGTGACTAAAATGCTTTACTAATTTTCAAATTTTAAAAAAAGACATTACTTTTAAGCTATGTATTTTGGTTTACCTTGAAAGACAGAAAGCTCTGGCCGGTAAGAGCATTCATTCTCACGTGGCAATTGCCCTGCCTGGACTGCATCTCCTGTCTTAGAGGAGGCATTTAGAATCCATTTCCCACAGGCCCTGCTATTTCCTGTGGCCTCGCACTCATATGACTGCCTGTCCCTGTCATCACTGCGCACTATCTACCTCACTTTACAAATACACACATGGAGGATGTGAGGTGACTGGTGAGAGCTAGATCAGCTTTCATTTTTGAGTTACTGTGTGAATATCTCCACAGTCATTTTGGCAGTTTCCATATATGCCTCTTGTGTCAGAAAGCAGCTACCAGTGCTTATGAGTTGGACCATCTGGACTTTGGTGGTGCTGCAGCCTGAATATGTCAAAATTCATATGTTGAAATTCTTATTCCCAGAGCGATAGAATTAGGAGGCAGGGCTTTTGGCATGTGATTAGGTCATGAGGACAGACTACTATAAATGGAATTAGTGTTCTAATCAAATGATCCATAGAGAAATCTTTCCCTTTCCATTGAGAACAAGGTACTATGTATAAACCAGGAAACTGATCTTCACCAGTCTTTGAGGCTGCTAACACTTTGACCTTGGACTTGTCTGTCCGCAGAACCATAACCACATTTCTGTTGCTTGTTAGCCATCTAGCTAATAGTCCAAATGGACTAAGGCAGATAGCATGTTGATGAGATTGTGAGTGGGCTGGTAAGAGCAGCTTACACTCGAAGCACCAGGGAGCAGAGTTCTAGGACTTCTATCGTTTATGAGGCCACATGGCTGCTCTTGGACCTCTATTGTTCACAAAGCCCATTGTTGCTATGTCTGGTGCTTTGGACCACGAACTATTGATATAGGCAGTAACACAGGGAGTGTCCAGTGGGAAAGACGACTGTCTTCAAGAAGGTATTGCCATAACTTCTGCCACTGTCTGGACACTTCTCAAGATTATCTAGCGGTGGTGAGAGGCTGGATCCCAACTAAGATATCTTGGATTCTTTCATCAAAATTCACCTGCCATTAATTCTTCAGCCCTTATGCACTTACATTTCATCTTTGAGTTTTTCATGTTCTTTCCCACTTCTAAACTTTTCTATTTGAATCTAATAGCCTTTGCCAGGACTACTTAAAGTGGCCTTTAAATAACCATATGCTCGGGACTGAGGAGATGGCTTAGTGGGTAAAGTGCTTGCTGTATGAGCACAAAGACCTGAGCTTGGATCCGCTGCACCCATGTAGAAAGCTGAATGTGACAGCACCTGTCTCTAATACCAGAGCTTGGAGACAAGGACAGGAGGACCCTGGGGGCTCACTGGCCAGGGGGTTTGGTCAACCAGAGAGCTCCAGGCTCAGTAAGAGACCTTGCCTTTAAAAAGGTGGGTAGATATAGTGGGGAGAGATAGAGGAAGACACCAGACACCCAAAGTTGACCTCTGGTCTCCACATGCACATGCGCAGTTACACACACATGTGCGTACATGCATAGAATACACACACGCAAAAATCATACAAATGTGCTATAAGTGCAATGGTGCATAGCATGCTTTTAATTTCTTGATCTTCAATCAGAATTTTCATAGGAGGACGGGCAATTTTCTTTGGTTCATATGCAAAAAGTAAACTTTATTCATGTAGACGTTTTAGATTCAGACAGATCTGATTTTCCTCTCCATTCTACTACTTTTATGACCTCCAGGCAAGTTACTGGCCCCTTCTCACTGCTCTCTAAGATCTGTAAGATGGGAACCATTGCACTCTCTGGGTAACTTTGAGGAGTAAAGGGGCTATTGTAAAGTGCCTCCCGTCACACCTGGAATCTCAAAGGCATCACAAGACAGCAGCTCACTGTCTGTCTCATGACCTTCTTTGGGAATTGACTGAGTGAGGCCCATTATGGATTAGACACTTGTAGGAACTGTGAAGTGTACTCTTGAGAACCAAAAAGTGGGTGCCTCAGAGGGGCAAAATACTTCCAGCAAGTGTTGCTCTAACAATCTGGAGACAGGTACTGGGAGGAGGAATTCCATGTAGTGGGAGCAGAGAGTAGGATGGCACTTACACTAGTAGTAAGAAAGCCAAAAGTTGCCCCTTTCTTCTTTCTGTCCTCACAAGGACAGTAGCTTTTCAGCATGGACACTCAATAACTATTGTTGACTGACAGACCACAGAATGTTATAGAAGGTTTTCAGGGCAGGGGATATAATATTAATATCCATGCAATGTTTTTATGTTTTAATTTTGGTAGAGGAAGTCTGAAGCCTGGGGCAAAAGCTACTATTTTCTTTTGCTTCACCTGAAGTTATATTGGCAGGGGCCCTCGGGGTAAAGAAGGAAAGGATTAGGTTTGGGAATGGGAAAGGATATGAAGGAGTTGTAATAAAATATATAAGTGCAAGAGCTTGAGGAATAAACACAGATGAATTTCAGTCAGAGAAGAGAAGGATCTGGCATAAAGACATTTTGAAGGAAAAATAATACACCCATAGGGTGGGCTTTGCTGAATGGAAGGGAGAATGTAGGAAAGTAATGAAAAACCTTTAATATCGTGGAGCTCCCTAAGAGGTACGTGGAGATTGTTGCTTCGTGTTGATTGAGGGCCCACCATGTACGGGGCCGGTATCTGCTTGCAACCTAATGTATGAAATATGTTTCAGGGAAAGGGTGGAACTGGCATAGACAGAGGGAAAAGCGGGTTTGTTTTTTCCAGTGGTGAGTGTGCCTGTGAATAAATGAATAAATGAGTGATTATTTGATAGTTAAGGTCTTAATAAAAATCATTTGTAAGTCAGCTGGAGCAAAGTCTAGTGTTTACATGTCATTATCATGGCCTCATCTAAAGCAAACAAGAGATCAGAGTTCCCAGGAAAGGAATTTGCATTGTTTGTGATATGAGTTCAGACTAATTTGTAGTATTAACATGAATATCGCTGCATGTCTTGCTTATCAGAATTTTGTCAAGTGTCCCACTGACATTAAAATTAGTCATAAAATGAATATATTTGAGGGTCCTCTGCTACCATCTGGACCCTATTAATGTTCTAATCTTTGACATAGTTTTCTGTAACTTTTATTAAATTCATTTTTTGACAATTTCATGCCTATATATGCAGTACATTCTGATGTTACCTGTGCCATCTTTAATCTTCCTCCCACCCCTAGTTCCCATATCCCTCCTGCCTACAAGTCCTTTTCCCACATGCTTGTCTTTTTGTTTTGTTTTGTGACTCACTGAGCTTAACCAGAGCCATCTTTGTGGCATGGTTTGGAGTTATCCATTAGAGCCTCGTGGATTCATCAGTGGGTACACAACTGAAGATGGTATCTGCCTCTCAACCCAGAATTCATCAGTAACCAATAGTTCAGTAGGGAGGGATAGGGCCTTGTAAGCCCCTCCCTGATCCATGACTGATGGTTGACAGACCAAGTCTTGTGCAAGCCCGTTGCAAGCAGCCACAGCTGCTGTGAGATTATGATTCATCGTTTGGAGCATGCCTAGTATATAGTATTTCATGGAGGTCTCTCTATCTTCTGGCTCTTACATTCTTTCTACTACCCCTTCCACAATGTTCCGTGAGCCTTAGGGGGTGGCATAAGTATCCTGTTTAGGTTGAACACTCAACCATCATTTATCCTTAGGGTCTTGGGTAGCCATGCATCTCTGCCTTCATTGCAAAAAGAAGCTTCTATGATTAAGGTTACGAGTAGCATTTGTCTATGGGTATAAGCATACATTTGATATCATGACATTGTTATTAAAGCTAAACTCCAGTAACTATAGAAGGTCAGTTACCTGTACATTTTTTAAGTAATATTAAATAACATCTGATGATGGCAACTGTGAGCTGAAAGTGTTACAAAAATGAAAAAAGACTCAGCAACCATGCCACCCTTGGCTGAATATTGGTGGGTTATAGTCACACCACTCTCAGGAGAGAGTAGATAGCAAGGGACTACTGGGGAAAATGCGCTGCTTCGAGAGCTGAGACCTTGTAGGACAGGCTTCCTGTAAGGGTGCCTGGTTTAAGTATCCACGCCTGCCCCCCAACTCAGTGTGTCCTGCAGGGAGCTCTTTCCCCTGGCGGACACTGGACTGCCCTTATAGTTTCAGTGTATCTATTAACTTATTTTGCAATGAGTTGAAGTGTATTGATCAATTTTGTAGTGAACTATAAGAAAACTTCAGAATAAGTTTACTTAATGTATTTACAGTTAATTGAAAGTAACTTTAAAATTTTTTAACATTTATCTATTTACTTATTGTGTATGAGTATTATGCCTGCATGTATGTAAGTCACCCATGTTGTGCAATGCCCATGGAGACCAGAAGAGGGTGTCAGATCACTGGGAGCTGGAGTTACAGACGGTTGTTAGCTGCCATGTGGATGCTGAGATCCAAACCCTGGTCTTCTGTAGTATTTTTAACTGCTGAGTCATCTTTCCAGCCCCAAAGTAACTTTTTGGCTTATAAAAGAAACCCTACCTTTCTTCAACTAATTGCTCAGTTCTTGTGACTCTGCATTCAGTCAGGATGGGCTGGGCTTTACTGTAGTAACAAATAATTCTGTTACCAGTGTCACTGAGTTTTGGTGTCTTTGTATAATTTAGGTAGCTTGGCAGATTTTTTGAGGGCTAAAACATGCAGGGTGAGACAAATGTTACCATGTCATAGGGTTGGTCAGTTGATGTTAAGCAGTTTTCTTTCTCAGCTTTCTCTGAGTTGAAAGCATTTGCCGAGTGTCGATTTTGACTTCACTTTCTCACAGCACTGTTGCTGCGTTTTCCACATCCACCAGAGCTTTTGCTCTTTCCTCTGCCCCAAAGTTCTTTTTGTGGATAACTGTGTGACTCCATTAAGATTTCCAGATCATTCTTTGACTGTCTCCCTCTCTGCTAGGTCTTTCTTAAGTGCTTAGTCTAACACGGTAAGACAAATACCCAAACTCTTCAAGATAACTTCTGCTAACCTTCCCCATTCCTCTCCTTGGTATTAAGCTTTTCTCACTAACATATGCCGTGTTCTAATTTACAGAAGCTTGTGACCTATGTCCCGATAAACCATTATAAACTGAAAATACTTTAAGTCTAGCATGCATTTAACACCTCTGACTTAGAGAACATCATAGCTTAGTTTTAACTAACTTAAACACACCAAGAACACTTAAATACGCCTATAATTGGGCATTCTGTGGGAATATCATGCCAAGTAACTTCACAGGTGGCAGAAAAAGGGAACTTTGCTGTTAGATTGTGTTAACTAGGGCCTTCTGAAGGAAGAGGTTCATTCCATTGAGGTGTTGGGTGCTAGATAAGAAGATTTAGATCATCCTCTAGCCTGTGGCTAGAGTAATGGTATCGGCTCAGTTTGGGCACTGAGTCATCAATCTGCTTGGTCTCTGTGTGTCTACACTCTGCAGTTATACTCTGACACCATGTCACAGAGATCATGTTATCTTATCCTGCTCTTGTTCTGCAGGAAGTTCTTAGGTTTGAGTGTTTTTATGTTATACTTTACTGAAGAACTCTGTTATTCAAAATGCTACCACCCAGCTTATACAGGTGCTGGTTCTTGTCTCAAGGACACTCAGCTGAACAACTTTGGTGTACACAGATAGCCATTGATGCAGGAATGACATGGTGCCTTTGTAGGGCCCTACTTGGAAGAATGGCGGTTGGTCTTGTGATGGTCACTATTTATTATTATTATTATTATTATTAATTATTGAGACAGGGTCTCGCTGCATAGGCCAGGCTGATCTTAAAATCACAATCCTTCCTCAGCTTCCTGAATGCTGGGGTTGTAGATGTGGACAATAATGGCTGTGATGTTCACTACTGACTAAAACATTCTGGCTGTCATTTGGAAGAAAGCCATTTAACTGGGAAGTGAGTGGAAGAAAGGAGAAAATACAGTTAAGCAAAGAGAAGCACTGTGTTTCTGTTACTAAAACAACCAACTTAAACAGTGAAAGAATTATTTTGGCTTAGAGTTTGGGAGGTCTCAGCGTACGCTGGCTCTCTCTAGTGCGTGAGAGCAGTGTGTTCACTCAGTGGGCCATTGCTCTTGCTTCTTGCTACCACATGGTGTTGCTGTTGGGGTGGAGTCCTGTACAGTTGTCTGCTAGTCCCCTGTCACAGGGTCTTACTCCTCTAACAACTATTGGGACAGAGGCTGTTGGCACATAGTATGGAGTTACATTTGAGGGGTCGGGGAAAGAAATAAAGAGCTGGGACATCTTGGGCAAGAATGTGTGGTTTATAGTTAGTGCACCTGATAAAGAAAAGGCTATAGTGAAGCAAATACCAAAGGAAGAAACAGCCATAAAGTATCCCCAGTTCAGGTTGGAGTGTGTCTCTTAATTATTCACTAGGATCACACAGGCACCTTTTCTGTATAGACCTAAACTCTTATTATTCTGTACAGCTGATAGTTCCCATGTGCTAGGATAAGATGTGGTTCATTCAGGAGCAAGGGGAGTCATCCTGTAGAATACCATCATCTGCCCCTTGGCTTTGATGGTCTAGCTACAACTAACATATAATTGAAGAGCTTTTAAATGTCTTGGTCTCTGTTAGTATAATAACCCGAGGAAGAATATTGTTTTCACAGAGGGGCCAACCTGTTTCACTGTGACATACATGTCCTTGTTCTTGTCTCCCACATGCACTGACCACCATGTCTTTCATCCTATTAGTGTTGTCTTAGAAAAGTAAGTTCATAGATGCTATGTTCATGTGTGTGTGTGTTTGTTGCCATGATAGAATACCTTAGGCAGGAGACATAAAGATAAGAGGTTTATTTTGGCTCATGGGTTTGGACATGGAAAATCCAGGCTGAGGTGACCACATGTGGTGAGAACTTCACATTGGGTTGTAACATAGGGAAGCTTGCCAGAGAACTTAAAGTGGAAGGGCTCAGGGGAGCTATGAGGCTTGCTTATAATAACTTGCTCTCATGAGTACTAATCCAGTCCCATGAGACCTGACCCATTCCTGTGAGACAAGCACAAACCCTCCCCAAGTGAATTCCCCACAACCTGCTTATTTCCTACTCTGTCCCACATTTTCAATATCTCACCATCTTCAAATACTCCCTCTGTGTAGAGACAGTATATGAACCTTAGGGGACAAACCATATCCAACCTTAGTAAGGCCCTGCTGAATTCACAGCAAGGTGTAAATAACTAAAAAACTCTAGATTAAATGATTTACAAACAATTCAGAGCAGCTGGCTCTTGACATGAAATAAATCAGTGATTCATTTTGGGATTCCATAGTGAGAGCTGAGTTCTTCCCCCAAAAGTTTGTCATGAGTACCTGGCCTGACTGTAAGTGTGCCACATACTTTTTCTCTGCCAGGAACCCATAACCAAACCTGCAGCCCAGGACCTTGAATGTCTTAAGAGGGTCTCTGAGTCGACGCAATTAGAATGCCACATGGTCATATTTCAGTGCTGTTCTCACTAAATGTCCATTCTTTCCCAAACAGTGTTCTTGGCATTCGAGATACAAGTTAGGTAGAAGGGCTTGGTCAGCAAACCCACTTTATCTAAAATCTTTGGACTTTGTCCTTCAGACAGGGACATTAAGGCATAAACAAGGAAACAAGTTGTCAAATTTGTGTCACAAAGGTTACACAAGACTTGCATCTATTTTATGTATTTATTTGCTTTTGTTTTATTTTACCTGTATGAGTGTTTACCTGACTGTATGTGTGTCCCATGTGCATGCAGTGCTGACAGTGGCCAAGAGAGAGTGTCATATCCCCTGAACTGGAGTTACAGTTGATTGCCACCCTGTGGCTGCTGAGAACTGAACTGGGGTCCTCTGTAAAAGCAGCAAGTGCTCTTAACCATGGAGTCATTTACCAGCCCAAACCTGCATCTATTTTTAGGAGAAAATATTCTTCTCTACATGCTTAAGATCTTACATTTTAGAGCAGTTTTAGTTTTATTTTATTCAAAAATGTTTTGATTTATTTTATTTTATTATTTTATGTGTATGAATGTTTTGCCTGCATGTAAATGCACCTGTGCTTACAATGCCTGTGGAGGCCAGAGTGGGCATTGGATACCCTGGAACTTAAGTGTGCTCATATAGGTGCTGGGAATTGAATCCAGGTCATCTGCAAGAGCAACCAGTGCTCTTAACTGCTGAGTCATCTGTCTACCCCCCCAATTTTTTATTTTTAATAAATCCATTGCATATCTGCTTGTATGTATTCTCTGGCTTCATGGCTTCATTCTCTCTCTCTCTCTCTCTCTCTCTCTCTCTCTCTCTCTCTCCCCACTTATGTCCTTTTTGAAATACCTTGACTTTAAGCATTGATCCCAAGGAAATCTGTTGAGAGGGCCATCTCTGCCTTGCTTGTCACCCCCTGCAAGATCATGAAAGGACTGTCAGATGCTTGTTCGTGATGCATCTGTGACCGTCCCAGTTCCTAGGCACTGCAAAACATCAATAGGCAGACAATGCCCAGTGGGGGCTGCCCACGTGCCTAAGGAAGGGCATCAGTCATGTGGTGGCTCAGTGCTGACCCAGCTCCAGATTCATGGCTGCCATCAGCTGTGCTTTGTGCTGCCGGAGAGTCACTTTGGCCTGTCTGAAGGAGGCAGCTGTTGTAAATTACAAGTGCAGATCCAGAGGATAATTCTTGGCTTTCAACATGCTGTGAAGGCTTCAGCAATTAATTTCCTCTGTTCTTCGTGCAGCCAAGGATTCTCCACGTTATTCATCTCTTTGGGCAAAAGCCATTGGCGGCTCCTGAGTTATTTTCTCATTAGGCTTATGATAGGAATTACCTGATTGCGGACGGCTTGCTCTTGTAGCTCATTTTGCAGGTGCATTCTGACTAGCATGGCGTCAGCAGTAATGGGATCAACCTTAAGCTCACAAAGCACTGAGTTCAGTGTGGCATTTCCATTTGACCTGAAAGCACCAGCACTTTCAAATCTGGAAGTACAACTTGCTGATGCTGTAACCTCTGGAGGTGGCTGGCTTCCGTGTGTGCACCTGGAGACCCAAGGAGCCTCATTAGAGGCCTGAGCCCGGGCTCTTGTTTCCAGCTTCTTTCTGGTGCTTTGGTGGGAAAACAGAAGCAAAACAACACAAACATCAGCCTTTCCCATTGGAAACAGAATGGGGTGTGAAAGGGCCCGAGGTCCTCAGGATTGGGCATGGGAATCAGATCCCTGGGGTTCTAAGAGAATTCGGAACAACACGGGGTCTCTGGCAGACTCTTAGCAAGGTCCTCCTCAGGGTTTGCTTGGCTTTGTTTTTATGTGTGGGAAGGGCTGATAAAAATCACAGCACAAATTGCGATTGTTCAGTCCGCATATTGTCCTTGATCAGCAGTGTTGGGTGTGTTGGCCAGCCCTTGCTGCTGTCAACTCAGTAGGCAGGAGAATACAAACTCCACGGTCTCATGAAGCTCCTAGATAGGGGAAAGGCGAGGAGCTGTGTTCGGATGCTCAGCGTGCTATTTGATGCTCAGAAGGCCAACGTGGACCTCTGATAACCTGAGCATGGGAGCCAGGGCTCTCCAACTCTCTGAGAGGAATATTTAAACAGCAGGTCGAGGGGACCCTGTGAAGGAGGTCAAGTTGGTTTTCAGTGTTCTTAGTTGTCTTTGTGCCTAGAAACTAAATTCATAGTGTGTCATTCATTCTCGGTACAATGCACAGCACAGCGTTGATACTCTGAGCGTTTGACGGACAGAGAAAGGACTGATGGTTCAGAAGCTCTTACTTAGCTGGTTTTCTCTCTTCTTTGGTGTCAGAAGCAAAATTCTCCCATTTACTGTTCCATGGCTGCCAAAGCAGCCAACACACTGTAATGCAATCTGAACCACTCATCCTTCTGAGGCATAATGGTAGGTAATGAATAATTTAATGCACTAACCTCAAAGGGTTCTGTACATTTTAACAAGTGACAGGAGACAGCCGGTAATAACAAATTCAGAGCTTGGTGTGGTGGCTTGTGTTTGAATCCTACCACTGAGGAAGAGGAGGGTGAGCAGGAGGACTGTTGGAAGTCCCAGGCCAGCCCAAGCAGGACCCTGTCTCAAGAAGAGAAAATCATGTGAAAGGCAGAACTTTAAGTTAAGGGACTCAGCACGGGACAGGAGTTGAGATACAAATCCCAGCCTGGTCCCTGGCAGTGTTTCAGCCAGAGTGAGCAGGTTACAGTGCTGGGAAACACACAGGTTCATGGCCTGTTTTTCAGATTTTTTGCCATCAAACAAAATGTGTGTGGGCCTAATGAGTCTTGAAAATAATTTGCAGCTCTGACAACCTCTTTTTATGGAAGGCCTGTGTTGAGCACAGAGCCATAACCATCAGTTCTTCAGTGGGAGGGAGGGAGGAGACAGCTCTCTCTGGCAGAGGTGGGGAGGCTGAGCTGTGGGCTCCCAAGACAGCTTGCCCAAGGTCATTCAGCAAGTTGGCGAATGGTGCCCCCTCATTCCCAGGCCAGCTTGTCACTGTCCTGCACACCCACCCTTCCCACCGTGGAGGCAGAGTGTGTGGCGTCTCTTTCCTTGCTGGGGCTGCAGGGAGTGTGGGCTCAGCAGTCTGGTTTGCAGAAGCTCAGAAACACTGCCAGGTATTTGTAGCAGGTATGTGCTGAGTGTTCTTCTTCAACGCTCTGCATTTGGGGCACTCAGCATATAACCCCACAATTAATTCATTAAAAAAATAAAAACTACCTGCAGGTCACCTTTAAAACAATGGAAGAAGCAATTTTGAATTTAGCAATTTTTCATTTTTGACATGTAGTACCACCTCAAGCTCTGCAGTTACAAATAATGCTGGTGAAGAAGGGGTCCTTTATGCACATTTGAGGAGAGAAGGGCTATACATTATGAATAGAACAAGGATAAAAGAATTGGCTGTGTACTGCAAGATATTTTGAGTACATTAATCAGCCCATCTCTTTTAGAGTGAGAATTATTTTTTAAGATGGGTATGAAACAGAATGCAAACAGTTTGTGCAATGCAAGTCTGCTTGACACACAATGGATGCACAAGGGCAAAGGGGAGACCAGCAGACACTGAACGCAAGGCACTTAGGAGGATGCTCCTCAGGGTAAAATAAGGCAAGAAAGGAGGCGAGCTTGGCAAAGCATCAAGATGGCGTTGAGTCAGTACTACATAGTGTGCTGCAGTGCTTGGCATATTGACTCACCCATTCTGTAAGCAGTGAACAGGTGCACTGTCCTGTGTCAGCCCTGACCTTGACTCATGTTCGAGGAGGGAAGGCCGGTACCTACTCAATTAGCTCCAATCACATTTGTGACACAGAAGAAAATGTGAAGAAGCCACACAGCAGGAATGCGTCCCCAGTGTGTCGAGCATTACATGACGAAGGAAACGTGTTCAGAGGAGCGTGTCATTAGGCAGTTTTGTCACTGTGTGTATAGCATAGAGTAGATGTAATAAGCTAAGGGGACTATGGCTTCGCTAGCTGTGGCTAGAATCTTATGGACTATCAATGTATACATGGTCCATCTTTGACCAAACTGTTTCTGTGTGGTGTTCAACCATAATAAAAACCACTGTTCACAGTAGCTTACATACATGGAGGCTTTCCTCACAGTAAGAAGTCTAGTAATAGACAGCTGCTGGGTGAGTCTCAATGACACGAAAGTTTGTTTCTCTGTGATTGTTTTGGACTCTCCCTCAGTGTTTCAAGATGGTAGCCACAGCCCTGGGCAACACATCCATTTTGAGGGTGGGAGAGGAGATGTCACGGATGACCAACCTGGTTTGTTCATTAGGAACAGAAAGTCTCTCTCTACGATCCAAGAGAGAATTCTGCTTATTTCTCATAAATCCAAACTGTGTCAAATGTTACCTCTTACCAGTTGCAAGAGAAACAGAGAAAGGAGAATGTAGCATTTCTAGTCTCTCTTCTCCCTTACAAGCCTTGATCCCTGTATCAGGAGGCTGCAGGTATGACATTCATGGACTCACTTGCTCTTGGGTTTGGTTGACGGCCAACAGTGGGTAGACCAAGAGAAATAGGAGACTGAGAGTGGGTTGGGATGCCTGCGCCCCAGCTCCCTCCCTACATGATGGTAGCAGGTAACATTCTGACTTTTGTCTAGGCTGGTGGCTATTAGCTCTCTTTACTCTTTCAGGCCAAGGCCTGCTGATGCTGGTTCCTGGGTATTTCAGTGTTTGTTAGGCTTTCTCTATTTCCTCTGGGGACCCTGACTGACCAAATAGTGGACCTGGCAATAGGAGTTCTTTCAGCCACCAACACTGCTTGCTCAAGGGAAAGCTATGGGCTCAATGGGGTTGGGGACAGAGAGCTACTTGCATTTTTAATTAATTATTAATTAATTATTTTAAAGATTTAAAAAAATATTGAATTTTTGTGTATTTCATACACAAAATCATCTTTATACCCCCATTTCCCTTCCCCTTTAGCACCCTCTCATAGGTGTCCCCCCCACTAGAGTTCATAAAATTCTGTCATTTGTATTAAGGCCTATTATGTAAAGTTAGTGTCCCAAGATGTCCCCCAGTGCAAGTTTATCCACTGGGATTTATTCAGCTTATCTAGCGCCTCTCTTCAGGAAGATCAGCTCTTCCTCACCCAGCAGTAATCAGCTGCCAAAATTCTTCAACCAAGATTGGGGCTTGCTGTTCATTTCCACAGTTCTGTGCTGGGTTTTTGTCTGCCTAAGTTTGCATGGGTCTTGTGCATGCTGACACCACTGCTGTAGGTTTGTATGAGAAGAGTCCCAGGACCTGTAGATCTATTTCTATATGGTCATGCACCTCCTCCCAGCTCTGCAATCTTTCTGTCCCCTCTTCTGCAGTGGTCCCTGAACACTGGGTGGGTGGACCTCAATATAGGAGACCTGACCAAGGATCGACACTCTGCTGACTCTTGTTCTCTGCATTTTGGCCATTTGTAGTCTTTTGTGTTCCTGGCGCTCTGTTGCATGAGGGAGCTTCATTGATGAGAATCGAAAGATGCGTTAGTGTTCTCTTCATCCCTTGTTCTATATTCTGTGCATCTTGGGTGTAGAGATTGAATCCTAAATGTGTCACAAGGGTTGGGCAATTCACAGAGAATTTCTGTGTATGATCAGAGATGTAAGTCTGTAATAATCTCTGTCTCTTGAAAAAGAAGCTACTTTGATGGGTGGTGACTGGGATATTTGTCTGTACATTTAAGGATCCATATTTTGTACAGTAAGAAATTACATTTGTCTAAGGATATGAGAGCCTTTGGGTTTCCTCTAAGATTTATGGCCTCTTGAGCTATGTGTATTTGGCTAGGTTTATAGTACTACACATGAGTTTCCTCCCACTGAGTGGGCTTTATGTCCAATTAGGTATCTGTTGATTAACCCCAAGATAAAACTGCCACTACTGCACCAGTGTCATTTGCTGTGCTGGCCATTGATGTGGTTTTTAGGCCTTGAAGCTAGGGTTGGACCATAGATTGAAGTTTTCCCTTACCACTTGGGTAGTGCTCTCCAAGACTATGAGAGCTAGCCTTCAGGGGAGGTGGCTTCCAGGTCAGTTCTATTGCTTCAAATCCTGTGTCCAAAGTATGTCCTGTCAGCCTGCTTTTAAAAAAATATTTATTTATTATTTTTATTTTATGTGCATGAGTGTATTACCTGCATGCTGTGAGTGTACCTGTGTCCTACAAAGCCCGAGGAGATCAGAAGAGAGTGTTGGATCCCAGAACCGGAGTTATGGACAGTTGTTAGCTACCATTTGGGTGCTGGGATTTGAACCCAGGTCCTCTGCAAGAGCTCTTAACTACTGAGCCTTCTCTCCAGCCCCTAAGCTATCTGCTTTTAAATCACATCTTTAATACTTGAAGCAAGAAGCTTCTAAGTGTGTTCTACTTTGCCTCCTTATTTGTGGGGTATAGGTGAGCTTTTGTGATCATTACTGCAGCCAGCTTGGGCACAAGGCATGGAGGCACATGGACTTGCACCACAATGATACCTTTCTGAGCTCGTGGGCAGCTGATTTTCCAGTGTTAGCATGGAACCCTTACATTCCCACCAGGCTTCTTAAAATTTGGAAAAGGTTTGCTGCACATGGCTTTGTGTTAGCAAGACTTGAGGGACAAGTGCTAGCTGGGCAATAAGGCACAGCAAAGGGCCATCAGGACGATGTGCTGAATGTGGATGGGGTTGATTCTGCAGAAGGGGTTACCAAAAGCTGAACAGAATTCTAAATCTGCCCTCCTCTCCTAGGATCTCTGAGGCTGTCAGAGAACAGGTGCTTACACAGGAATGAGGACTGAAATGAATCACTAAAGTCTCAGAGAATAAAATGACTTCTAAAAGGTCAAGCACATTCAGGAGGCCAACATTTGGGTCACACTGAGTGTGGATATGAGAAGAAAGCATTGCTTTGATTTCCAAAGGCATTTTCTTTTAGAACTGGGAAGAGAAGCTGAGCAAGTAGGCCTGCCTAGGTGTGACTGTGGCATAAACTGCATTACTGTCCCTTGAGGCTCTGGAAAATCTTCCCATGTCCTTGTCATGTCCAACAGCTGTCTTTGGAAGCCTAAGTGTCTGCCCCTCCCTTTTTTTTCTCGAAAAAAATTGATTTCTTTCCGTTTTATAGAAAGGAAAAATATTCAGACAAGAGCTAAGATAATATCCAGTGGTGGGCAGCTTCTGGAACCAAAAATAAGCCAAACATCATGTGTGAGTAGATGGTGATTTGAAGAATTGAAAAAATGGAAGCTAAATCAGTAGAAGCAATGCCGATTCCCAGCTCTGCCTTAGCAAAATAGTTGCTTTGGTGTGGGAGGAACAAACTGGATCCCTTCTCTAATTATTCTAAGTCGTTATGAGTGAAACATACACTTGCATCAGGTGGTCTGATACTGAACCTTCATCCCTCTCTATCCTCCCTGCTGCCTGATCCTGGATCAAATTCCAAATTTATAAAATAATACGCTAGTGAAGTACACACAGACCTGTCTACCATCAGGACACATTTTCATTATTATTTTTCAAAATAAACAGGAAATGGTGAGAACCATTTATTCGGAAACTGAGGGGGAATAAAAACTGTAGAACTACTACTGCAGTCAATCTGTGAACTGGGAAAAACCCAAATCCTGGTTTTGATTCATACCTTCAGAGAGGGCTTCCTGAATGACTCGTCTTTCCTGTCCCCAAAGCTGTGGCTTAATCCAAACCCATCAGGATGAAAACTCAAGGAGGATGAAGTTTAGGTGAAAGGCATTACATCCTCCAAACTACCACATTGATGGATATCTAGAAAACTTGCCAGACAGCTGAGAGGGAATAATCTTTCTGGAGCCACTGGAGACAATGGGGTGGGGTGGTAGGTGGGACGGCAAAGTGGGGCCAATGGTCTTCAACAACCAGCACATTTCCACGATGCAGACTGTGAATTGTGAGTCAGAGGGAAATTCTGAACTGTGTCTCCTCTACTTATCAATCTTAATACATTTGGGGTGATAAGTGTATTGTAGCAAAATACAGAGTCATCAGTATCAGAAAATCTTTAACATATTAGTTACTAGTAACATATCTGTAGTGGAGTTGTCTGACCAGTCCTTCCTCCTAGCCAGTGAACATCTTGTCTAGGTATCTGGTTTATCTTGTTGCAGAGTAGAATGGCTGGTAGGTAGTAGGTGCTTATCAAATACTGATTTGAATAAAATTTTATTAAATGCAGATTTGCAGTTGTTGCTATATTACTTATTGATGAAGCCTCCTTCTGATGGAATAGCCACCCTGGCTACTAAACTTGCTGTAGTGGCTAAGAACTTCACTCTGGAATCACATTTGGAGTGATCACAAGTCAGCCCTCTGACTCCATTTTCTCCAAGTGTAAAGTGAAGGTTATGTTAGTGGTTGTTCATGTGGTTGTTAGATTAACTGGGTGGCTGAAGAGACAGGTCAGTCGGTAAAGTGCTTTCCCTGCAAACACGAAGACCTGAGTTCAATCGCCAGAACCCGCATAAAAAGACTGGGTGTGGGTGTATGCACTTGTTAATACCAGCTCTGAGGAGGTAAAGATAGGTGGATCCCTGGGTTTGCCAGCCATCCAGTCTAACCTAATTGGTGAGTTCCAGACCAAGTGAGAAGCCTTGTCTCAAATCTCATGCATGTGCACACACACACACACACACACACACACACACACACACACACACACACACGCACACACACCCTCTACCTGGGCTCATATTTGTGAAATTCCTTAGGAAATAAAAAGGTTATTCTGAGCTGGGTATGCTGGTGCATGCCTTTAACCCCAGCATTTGGGAAGCAGAGGCAGGAGGATCTCTGTGACATTGAGGCCATCCTGGTCTCCATAGCAAGTTTCAGGTCATCTGGGGCTACAGGATAACCTATCTCAAAAAGACCAAAACTAACAAACAAACAGGTTATTTTTTGAGAAACCACTTATGTCAATGGATGTTTTTGGTACTGTGGAAGAATCTCTAAATTTTTAATTTTTTTGACAGGGTTTCCTGGTAGCCTCAACTGGCTTGAAACTTGAAGGCTAGGCTAGGCTAGGCTTCATTTTATAGAGATCCACCTGCCTCTTCCTCCTAGTGCTGGCATTAAAGGCACATGTTACCATTCTTAGGCAAAAATTACAGCTGCCCATAGAAATGTGAAAAGTGAATTTGACAACCCTTCCCTCTGTCTCCTACATCTTCTTTTCCAGAATAAGATGAATCTCAGAAAAATACTAAATCCATACTAAAAAGTGATATTTAATATTTATGGTATATGTGCAGAAGGCCGTGCATAGGTGAAGAAGGTGACCCAATGCTTGTGTCTAAGTGAATGGTAACAATGGCAAATCATGAGGAGGTTTACATGATCAATTCCTTTTTCCTCTTTTAAAAAAATCATGGCTTGGCTTGGCTCTTGTTGCTTTAGGGAATTCTCCCATGGTTCCCTTCTCCCTAATTAAAGAACGCAAGTAGAAGACCAGATCTTAAATGAGGGTGGCACTTCTTTGGTATTAAAATAACAGAAGCCAAGCTTTCCATTGCCAACATGATCCATTCTCTGGTGTGTGGCCCATTATTTAGACTACAACTACTTCTTATCATACAAAATGTGAAGGGGCTTCCTTTGAAGAGGCTCTCAGCTGCTTAAGGCTGAGTAAGAGGCAGTGGTAAGGGACTGGCAGAGTTGAAAGTTGATTCACTCACGTAGCCTCTTTACACTTTTGGGGTCAAGGCTCTGCTGTGGGTTGGCTGTTTCCATAGTGTGTCCTGTCACTCAAGAGAGGGACTGTGGAACCTCATTGGTCCTGTAAGGGATTGGTACCAGAAACGTCAGGGCACGCCCACTTCTTCCTTACTCAGGTGACCCTGAAGGCAAGTAGCCTTCTGCGGACTTTGCCTGGCAAAGTGACATGGGCTGAAGAGGAGCCGAACTCTACGGCCTGTCACTCTTTCTTCCATGACTTTCCTGACACTGCCCCGCATACATCCAGACTCCGAAGTGCATCTTTTGACATACTCTCTGTTCCTTTAGCCCTGTTATGAGAATCCTTTCTTGTGTGTGGTTTGCTAAGAACAAAACTCCCTGCCAATGGTTTTCTGATATCCACATTTCTGTGGAAGTGCTATATTACTGGGTTGTATTCATTTTTGAATCTTCATATTTAACTTATACAGATAAACAAATATTGTGATAATGACAACTGCCAACGAACAAATGGCAATAATAGGAAAGGCTCAAATACAAGAATCAATGAATGAGAATCAGGCATTAGGCCCAGCTGTTTTGAGTAATTTTGAAGGCATAACTTGAAATGTTGAAGATGTTTGAAGGGAGCCTTAAGTGGAGGAGCAAACAGTACATGCCATTAACATGACAGTTGTGGGCTTGGTCAGCAGCAGCTCCTTCCTATGGCAACTCACTGGTAATACAGCATCACTCAGTTATGCCATGTGTAAAAAGCCATGTGACCAAAAAAAAAGATATTGGGAGGAATTCTACTGGTCAAAGCATTAAGAATAAATATGTTAGCTTCTTCGTACCGTCTGTGACTCATTATTCTGATGTACAGTTGTGAGGCTCAACTACTCATGCTTTTGTGTTATGTGGTACAGGTTGAGTTTCCCTTATCCAAATACTTACAGCCAGAGTGGTTTTTATTGGGGGATGGGGTAGGTGCTGAGTTTTCAGTGCTGGAGTTAGAGATACTAACTCCTTTCATGCCATTTAAAATTTGACTATAACTTTGATTCACTCCCAGTATAACTACAGGAGCCTGATTCTGGCCAGAAGTTATATAACTACTTGATTAAGACCCATTTTGTATGCTCTCTTCATAACATTTTGTGAAAATATGTGGGTTGTGAGAGAGTGCTTTCTGCTATGACACACAATACACCATAGACACACGCTGTTTTCACAAAAACAGTGTCATGTGTTTTAAGTGAGTACTTACAGCACTTGAGTTCACTGCAGTAGCAGTAGGGGATGGCTATAAAATTATTGCAGTTTCCAATAAAATTGACTACAGTTAATTTTGTGCAGGCATGATTTAATACTGCATATTTGTATTTGTTTACCTTTCTCTCATATGAATGTTATCATGTGTGATCTGTGTTTGTGTGCATACATTTTTATAATTTTTAACTTTTCATCAAGGATATGTATGTTTGTTGTAGTACATAATAAAAGAAACTTTCATTCATAGCCCATCTTTTCCTCAATTTTCTGCTACTCCTAAGCTATATAGATTATTTTCTCAAATTGTTACAAATCTCTCAAACCAAAACCTCTATATAAGTAGACCTTGGCAGTTCAAGGTCATGCCGTTCAAGGGTCAATTGTATTTACATATGCATATGCAAAGGGATCTAAGTCCAAGCATAAAATTCATTCATGTATCATAGACACCTTATACCTTTCTGAAGATAACTGTATACAATATTTTAGAGAACATAATGGTGGCATTATGGTGTGTAATGTTTCAGAACATTTTGTATTGCCAATTTTCAGATTAGGGATGTTCAGACTATATTATTTGAAATTTTTACCTATTTGTAGAGAAACTTCATTTTTCAAACAAGAAACAACAAAGCATGTTAGTTTGGGAAACACTTTGCTTAGATGTGACCATACATTTGTCTAAATTGGAGTCACTTTTGAGAAGATGCTGCATTAATAAATATGCTCGGACAAGAGACAGAAATGACTACTGTCTGAGGTGAACTAGGATGCTTCTCTGACTATAGGGCCACAGTGGAGAGCATGGATTGACATTAGCCTTTGCTAACTGAAAAAAGGTCATCAAATTTTAACTTTGTCATTTATTCTATTTTGGAAGATTTAAGACAATTTTACTATATTCACTTATCTTAACTAATGAATGTCTAATGGTATACTAATTTACTGTGAGATTGTTCTTGCTAAAAGAATGTTTTCAAATATGTTTGTATATGAGTATGTGGGCGCATGTGTGTGGGTGCATGTGTGTGGGCGCATGTGTGTGGGTGCATGTGTGTGGGCACATGTGTGTGGGCGCATGTGTGTGGGAGCATATGTGTGGGCGCATGTGTATGGAGGCCAGAGATTGATATTTGGTGCCTTTCTTAATTGCTATCCGTCTTGGTTTTGAGACAGGGTTTCTCACTGAGCTTGGAGTTCACTGATTCAGCCAGACTAGCTGTCCAGCAAGCCCCAAAGATCCTCTTATCCCAGTCTGCACAGTGTTGGGATTGCAGGTATGTGCTGCAAAACCAGACGTGTTACATGGGTGATGGGATCTGAGTTCAGGTCCTCATTGCTGTGACAAAATATTTGATAGAAGCAACTAAATGGAGAAGGGGTTTGTCTTGGCTTACAGAGAGGGTACAGTTCATCACGATAAGGAAGTCATGACCAAAGGAACCAGAAGCTGGCTGGTCACATCGCCTGCAGTCAGGAAGCAGAAAGCTATGTGTTTGTGCTCAGCCTTTCTTATTTATGCAGTTGGGAACCCCAGCCCATGAAATGGGACCGCCTAGAATTGGGGGAGGTATTCCCATCTCAGGTAACCTAATCTAGAAACCTCTCCCAGACATGCCCAGAGATTTATCTCCAAGGTGATTCTAGAGTCTGTCAGGTTGACAATATTAGCAATCGCACATGGCAAGCATGTTATTGACTATACCGTCTCCCCAGCCCTGAAGAAAGTAATTTAGTTTTAAATTGACAAATAGAATCATTTCTTTCTTATCCTCTGGATCTTCACACTTGATTTCACTAAGGAATTTATTTGCCTAATGAAGAACACTGGGAAGTGAGATAACTTACCGCTTGATATGCATACCTGCTTGGGCCTGGGGTCTCATCACAGTGGGCATAGGGCTTGTAGTCAGATTTTCTAGAATAATATTCTTCACCTTTAGAAAATTATAGCAGTTGATTTCTGTGGAGGTGAGAACTTAACAGTGCTCTTTCTCTGTTTGATCATTCATCTAGTTGTTCACTGATGAATGGGGTCATGAACTCTCTCTCTTTGGCCCTTGAGACCAATGCATTATGGCCACAAAGATTTGCCTCCTCTCTCGCCTCTCAGAGAATACTGAACCCAAGCCATCAGCACATGACAACCTTCCATAGTTCAGGAAAATGTCCCTTGGTTAGGCTGATACTCAATCTGTGCAATTCACTTAATAAAGAAGTAGCAATCTTCCCTGGATGCTGAATGACTTCATTTTGACCCCTGTATCTTGAACTTTGGTTGCTTTCATTATTTGGAATGGAGACAGTGTGGTTGACTGCACACAATTGCTGACCGCCTTACAAATTGAGAGACATATGGCCCCTGAAAATCATGGAAGGACTGCTCAGGATGACAGATAATCTCATGTTGTCTGCTCTTGTCCCAGAGCAATTTGATAGTGCTGACTTTTTTGCCCACCTGGAAATACTACTCATCTAAACTTCTACTCCAACTAACCCAGAGCTCCATGCTGTACTTCAGAGACTTCTAGGGCTTCATCTGCAAGGGCCCCATTTTCAAAGAAGCTGTCCTCCTGGATAGAAGGAGGAAATTCTGAGACTTTCTTTATAGACATCCTAACAGTTAGCAATAGCAGGGGACATTCAAACTTAGATATAAATAATTCAGCACTTATTTTCCCGAGTTCCGTAAGCAATATTAGTTTCTTCTTCTTTCTTGCCACCGCTTCTGCGTCCTTTACTGGGAGGAATAACCTTCCTCTTACACCTGCCGTCGTCATGGCTCAGTAGCATATCTGGGGCAACAGCAAAGAGAAATTGGTGATAACCTCAGTGGCGACAACCTTATGTGGCCCTTCAAAGTGCTTATAAGATTCTCCTTCCATTTTTATGCCATATGTCATAGGGTTTGATTTTTCTTATTTTAAAGAATTTTAATGCTTTATTACATTGTGTTACTGGGGCCATCTCTCCCCCAAAGAGAAGCATGGTTGCAATAAAGGTCTGACACGTTTTTTATGAAAGCTTTTCTCCACAAGGGCTGGGCCTTACTATTAGATTGCTGTCAATTTTCCTCTGTGGTATTTGTAATGTGGGTACCAAATATGTTCCCTCTCATGTCTTGAATTACCTTTTATAGTTAACCGATTAATGAAATGTAAAAAACATGAAAACGTGGGCATAGGAATTAGGAGGAAGAAAAGAACCTGCCTCAGTTTCATCAGTCTGCAGTGAACACTTCCCTTTTATAGACAGCCTGTCAGCTAAAAACTACTTTAAAAATGCTGCATGACTCAGAGAGATTTTGCACTTCTGTCAAAGGAAGACGCATTTTTCTCAGAAGGGAAAATTCTATTTCTGGTATTTCTGTTTGATATACACCTGTGCTTCTCCCTCCCTCCC